>NW_027499715.1:0-123437 GCF_021521415.1 Bidens hawaiensis | reverse complement strand
TGTTAATGGAATGTATAACTATAACCTAATTAAATCAAACAAGGGGAGGTTGTGTGAGTTAACTACAACCACTCGAATTTGTTAGGATTGGTATTTGAGAAATCGAAGTCAATCCTAATCGTTCTACTTTACCAAACTGCTTGTCTACTTAAACTGACATTCTCGTGGTAGCATGATATTAAGCATAGGATGGACTTGAAAATACGCATGCTACTTTCTTTTATTTCATAGAATATGTTCACTTAGAAATGAGGGACTATTCTATCATATATTATTAGGACAAGTTTATCACATGTTTATTTAATAATCATCAAGTAATAATTAAGTAGATTCTTGATCTTAGATGGTAACCTTCATATAATTGAATTACTCATTTAGAATTTCTCTTCTTGTCACCTATATTTTATATATAAGTATTTCTATTTTATAAAAATTTTAAAAATCAACCCCAAAATGATTAAACTATCTTATTGACGTAAAACAAAGATTTATTATTAGAAACATTTGTGTCCACGGATCGATACTTGGTTCTTACCAATACTATTCTACATATACAATAGGTACACTTGCTTATTTTGTGTGTGCTTAGTCTTTGTAGAAATCACTTTTATAAATTTAAAGCACGATCTTGTGTTAAAGCTAAAACCCCATCCTTTAAAATTTTACTAGCACGCGCACACCACATCAAGTTTTTGCCCGTTGCGGAGGATACGGTACGTTTCTAAGAACGATCCAAGTTTTAATTTAATAATTGTTTATAATTGTACAAATTTCTAAATTTTATTTTATTTTCTTTTTATAATTATTATGTTAGAATTAATTTTTTTAAAAGGTTAACCTTTTCTTACTTTATCTTAATTAACTTATACCTTAGTTTAGTTTTAAAATACCATTAGCCTAACTTTTAGCTTAACTTTAACTAACCTTCAGTTTAATTTAAATAGTTTAAATCTGATTTAACCCAATGTATGTCCTCAACATTCGGACCTGAGATTGTTTCTTCAATTTCTGGACCGAAATGACCCTTTCGATGACGAGCACGTAAACGGACTGCAGAAACCGCCGAAACAATCAAAGACGAGTCTGTATATGCCACCGCATCAGGAGAAAATCAAACCAAAGAATGATGGAAAACCATGAACCAAACATGAACCAGTATGCTAAGCCAACTCTCGAAAGCTACGGCACTGGAGTGGCTCCACCCGATATCACCGAACATTTCGAAATCAAATCAAGCACCATTCATATGGTGGAAAATTAAGTTCAATTTCATGGTCTTCTCAACGAAACCCCTCTTTCTCATATATCTTGATTCCTACAAATCTGCGGAACCTTTAAAATTCAAAACTGTTTAGAAGATCATATCAAACTCGAACTCTTTCCTTTCTCTCTAAGGGGTCAAGTCTTTGAATGGATAGAATCTCTTCCTTCTGGTTCCATCACCAACTGGGACCAGATGGTTTGAACAGTTTCTCCTCAAATACTTTCCGCCTGATAAAACTGCCAAATACCTAGCCAGCATTACCGGATTCCGGACCAATGATGATGAGTCGTTACACGCAGCATGTGAGAGATACAAAAGTCTTCTGAGAAGATTCCCACGCCATGGACTGAGCGTATGGTTACAAGTAAAATCTTTCTTTGACGCATAATCCAGTCAAAACAAACAGGCCATCGACCAAGTCGCCGGTGGAGACCTAGGATCCAAATCACCTAACGAAGCATTTGAAATCATGTAGAAGGCAGCAAAGAAGAGTTTCACTTATAACCCACCAAGATCTACACCAACACATAAAGGAATGTACCACGTCGATTCCAACACTCCTGTCACCGCACAGCTTGAAGCTCTTTCTAAAAAATTCGAACAACTTCAAGCCGAACTATCGAAAACAAAGATCACCTGTGACACCTGTGGAGGAACTCATAAGACAAATGACTGCAAACAAATCGTTATAGCCATGGAAGAAGTTGACTTCATCGCCCGTCAAAACAACGCTTTCAGCGACAACTACATTCCAGGATAGAGAAACCACCCGAACTTCAATTGGAAGGACGGAGGTAACACTCAAAACTCTACCCGGATTCAAAAAGAGGCCGATGAATCAATACTTACAACCTATACCTCAATTCCAAGAACAAAGTTCCAGTAGCCTCAGAATCCTAGCTACTCAAAAATTGAAGAAATGATAATCCAAATCAAGACCAAGACAAATGAAGCAGAAAATAAGGATGACTCAAGAGCTGTTGATATCAGTGGAGTATTATTAAAGCATGAAACTGACCATAAAAGTCAACAAGCATCATTGCAGAATATAGAGACTCTGATTGGACAAATTGCCCAACAATTGTCTGAAAGACCACCTGGCGCTCTTCCAAGAAACACAATCACAAATCCAAATGCAACAGTCGACGCTGTTACATTAAGAAGTGGCACAACCACTGTTGCCTCACCAACTTCAGAACCAGTTATGGGGAAGGAAGCCCCTGACAAAACGGAGGAGATACTAGTTCCAACATGCACCGTACAACCTAAGAAACCAGTCCGAATGTATGTTCCACCTATCCCATATCCTGGACGGCTAATACAGGAGAGACTGGAAGCTCAGTACGGGAAGTTTTTAGAACTCTTCAAACAATTCCACATCAACATCCCTTTCGTTGAAGCCATTGCTCAAATGCCGAAATATGCAAAGTTTCTCAAAGAAGTGCTGACAAATAAAAGGAAGCTAGAGGAGCTCTCACAAACAAAAGAATGTTCAGTTGTCCTCCAAAACAAGTTGCCACCGAAAATGACCGATCCAGGGAGCTTTATTATCCCTCGTCTCATAGGTTGTCTGTTAACAATGCCCCGGCTGACCTAGGAGCTAGTATTAACTTAATGCCTTATGCGGTTTTTGCAAAACTAGGGATAAGAGAACCAAAGCCCACCTGCATGAGCATTCAGTTAGTTGATCAATCCGTTAAATATCCTCGGGGCATTGTTGAGAAAATGCTTGTCAAAATTGACAAATTTGTTTTCACAGTAGATTTTGTAATTCTAGACATGAAGGAAGACAAAAGTGTACCTCTGATTTTAGGAAGACCTTTCTTAGCCACTGCAAAGGCTATTATTGTTGTTTGCACCGGCAAACTCACTCTCAAGATCAATGATGAGGTTATCACTTTTGACATAGGAAAATCTATGCAACATCCGCAACATCAAGATGACGTATTATATTGTATTGACATCATCGATTCTATCGGAAGTTGCTATGTGCGGAAATCTTCCATTAACACCCCATTAGAAACACAAATCTTAACTGACACTATCACTAAACCCATTTTAGAACACGAGAATCTCAATACTATCAACAACAAAGAAACACCAGAAGTAGTATGTGAGATTACCGAATGCAATGAAAAATCAAAACCATCAATCGAAGAACCACCCGCCTTAGAGTTAAAAGAACTATCAAACCATCTCATATACGCCTTTCTAGAAAAAGACTCTCAACTCCCAGTAATTATTTCATCTCACCTTTCTAAAGAAGAGAAAGACGAGCTTCTTAAAGTTCTCAAAAACCATAAGAAGGCTATCGCATGGAAGATACTACTAGAAAATAGGCCTAATGCAACTTTTTACTAGCAACCTTTTCAAATGAGTTGCATTTGACTCTAATGCAACTTCATTAGACACAAAGGTTGCATTAGAAGATCTAATGCAATTTTTTTCATTAAAGGTTGCAATATTATATTGAATTTGCAACCATTTTATCTAAAAGTTGCAAATTTTATGAAAAATTGAAACCTTTTCAATGAAAGGTTGCATTATGAAAATTATATAATATGTTACATGCTAATATAGTTATATTTAAATACTATTTTTTATATTAATACATATTCTCTCTAAAATATTTTTGTCAAACTTTGGAAACTTCCTGATTTTCTTTTTCAAAAAATGTAGATTGCAAAACTCGAGAGTCGAGCAGCGTGGGTGGTAAGAAATGGGTCGAATGGGTCAACAATATTAAAGAAATGCTTTGATATGGGTAAGTGTCCTAAGAAAATGTGGCAGGACCGAGTCCGAACGGGTTTTGGAGTGACACAGATTTCCACAAGACAGGTATCGGCACAAACAAAGTTTTGGATTGGAACGGGTTTGATTTAGGTTATTGGCTAGGATTAGGTTTCTAGCCGACACGAGTTTTCGCACGGGGCGAGTTGGGTTTCAGTTTCTTTTTGGTCGATCTCGGATTTGTTTTCGGTTTTTTGTTTCATTTTGGTCAAATTTTCATTTTTTTAGTTTTGTTTATGTTCAGTTTTAGTATTTTGGTTTCGTTTTGATTGAGTGTTTAGGTTTGGATCGGCTTGGATTTGGTTTTTTGTTTCATTTTCGTTGATTTTTTCGGTTCCGGTTCATTTCTCAGGTTTTTTTCTAAAACAAGGATTACAGGATTACAGATGAAACATTTTAGTTTTTTTACCTTTTTATTTATATTTTGAGTTATGTTTTTTTTTTTTGAGTTTTTAGGGGTTTTTGATCTTAATAAAAAAAACTCCTCAAAGTTTTTTTTCAAAAAAAAAAACAAAAATCATAACTCAAAATATAAATAAAATACAGAAAAAGTAAAGAAAACCTAAAATGTTTCCTCCATTATCCTCTTACAAAAAAAAAAATCAACCCTGAACCCCTTCTTACTCTTTCAAACCCTACTCGTTCCGACCCGAACTTGTTATGACCCCTCCCTACCTGAACACATTCTGACCAGACTAAAAAAATCACTTTTTAAATTTCCGTCCCATGACCTGTTTCGACCCAACCCAACCCAACCCATTTGCCACCCCTATACATGAGTAACAAGCGTCAATTATGCATGCGCCATTGGTTAACAGATTCTAGTGCCGGTTACGCGCACGAAGTTGGTTACACACCCAATTTCACGTTTCACGTTCACTGATGCCGGGTTCTGCACTACTGGCCCTAGGTTGCTCACGTACCAACACCGGTTACACGCCAGATGTCGTGTCATTAACCTTTATAGATATAAATGATTTTAATTCAAGTTATTATTTTATTCTAAAGTATAACAAAATTTTAATTCAACTTTTAAAGATGATTTATCCATCCACCGTGGTGATTTTCTTTATTGTGGTGTTATTGGTTGAATCAGACTTGAAGTGTTAGAATCAGCACAGACAGTTGATATCTCGTTTCAAAAAGACTCACTTATGTATTAAAGGTAGTTCTAAATGTTGTTCAACTCTAAATTTATAACTCGCATATATTAATATTATTGTTTTTTATTAACTAAACAGTATTTTTTAGTCATGAAAAAAAATGCTCTCTTTTAATATATATAGTTTTGTAAAATGAAAATAAAATTATAAAAAATGAAAACTGAAAGTTACCGCTCTTAATTTTCCATGTTACCGCCTCTTGTGAAGTTACATCAAAGTTTGTCTTCGATTATCTTTTAACCATCTTTAAATTTTTTGCTATCTTTTTCTTCTTCGTCTGTTTTAGTTTAACCCTAATAAGTATTGGTACAGAGAGGTTTGAGACTCATCTATGGAAAAGTTTGATATCCTACCCGACGTCTAATCTTCTCGATTCAACGGTTACTTTCGATTATCAGGTTTTCTTGGTGTCGAAGCACGAAATGAATCTTACCTGATCCATGACGATGTTTCCACGGATTTTCGAGATGAACGAACCACGTCTTGATCTTCTTCTTCTTCTGCGGCGCCTGCGACCTGCAATGCCGTGACCTGCAATGGTTTCGGGGGTGTGGAGGTGACTGCTAAGATATCCTGAGGATTTCTTGTTCACAGACATAAAAAGTGGTGGTGGCTCTTATTGAGCATGACCCTGATAAGGAGGTGGAGACCTCCTTATATAGAGTCTCATGGCCACCATCATGGTACCCTAATGGGCCTAGCCCAGTTAGGGTTACCTCCACAAAACCCCCTCGGCCCAATAACATTGTATTAGTCCATTTAATGAAATAAGCCAAACATAATTGATTTAGGGTCGTAGAACCGGGTTTTAGTACCATACCCCTACACTTGGCTATGTTTATCTAGAAACTATACCGTTCTACTTAATTATCTGTTTCTGTGATGATGTGGTAGTGTTCTTTTACATTAATTGTGAATTATTTGTTCATATTACTATGTGCACACAACTTGTTCGACTAAATGCCAATGAGATATCACATGTTTATTGATTGAAATAGAATGTAAAATATGATTGGTTGTTTCATATGAGGGGCATCAAGGTTGTAAATAGTTCTATTGCAAATTATAAAACCATAAAGTATGTTGGTTAATGGTTATAGGTTTACTATTGTGATATTGTTATTTAATTATCACTTAACCATTTGACTACAGGGCCATTCGATGACAATCTTTTTTCGACTATCTTCTAATCAAGGTTTACATTGGGTGGCAAAGTTTTAGGATTCATATTATTACATATAAATTCTAATGATTTAGCATGGATTCCTTCATGAAGTCTTTGATTAATGTAAGGCAGTAAGCTAACAAAGTACCAATATGTTATTTGTTTTAAGTTTCTTCTATGAACCTACTATAGGCACAATGAGTTGGTTACTTCAATGGTTAGTTTTTATTCTATTATGTGATACCCCATCTAGCAATCCTTTAAACATTTGCATACAAGTATCATATCTAATTACAATAACCTGGTTAAGTATCTAGTCTGCTACTTCAAAGAAAATAAGTTGATAATTGTTTATGATTTCATAAAGAATGGAGCTTAGATTGTCCACTATTCACAAGTAGAACCTTGAACTAGATGGAGAATTTTACCTCTACACCCTTTTTAGAAGTCACTTCCATGGAAGGCAGGAGTTCAAATAAGAAAAGGAATGCAAAAGTCTAAATAAGAAAATGAATACATGAAGCTTAGTTGTATCTGCTGAGAATATAAAAGAACCCTGCTAATCGCCCTACTAGGTTACATCATATATTACTAGACAAGGTAATTTCAATACTTAAAATGTAAAATTATCAACCAGTGATATTATTTCTCATTTTCTTTGGCATGCAATGTAGAACTTCAACGCAAAAAGTTCTGATTTTGAGGCTGCAAAATTTGCATATGGAGATATATATTAGGATGTGATTATAGTTCCATTATACTACCATGCACTACAATCAAGTAAGTTTCTTTATCATTACTCATTCTTTCCATTCACATCGAAATCTAAGTTCAACTTAATCAAATTCTGCATACTATTTTAGTGACACATTTAAACTCATATTGAGAGGTTTTTTTATTTGATAAAGCAAGGTCTATTGAGCTGTTTATACAAATTATTTCTATAATTTTTTTAATTTTTTTCATTATGAGAATGCATGTTTTTTTGTTGGCGATTGTTGTTAATTGATACTTAAGAATAAACATGATGTTGAAACAGTTCACATTTATGAAAATATGGAGAGCTTGCATGGATGGATCAAATAATAATCAAGTCAACCCTATAGCATCTTTCCTACTTATAAAAGTAGTTTTCAACACCTTTAAAATTTAATAACCATATTTTTGGTGATTAATGCAGCACTCTCTTTAGTGTAGGTTCACTAAAATTTAATAACCCTATAGCATCATGTAGTTTCATTCTTGACTCTTTTAAACATTCTTTCATTGTTAAATATTTCATGTTTTTTCCAATGATTAACATTACAATAACTTAACTTTGTATTGGATCATTGCAGATTGACTCATCTTTCACTACTTTTTTTCATTCGGGCACCTCTTTTACCTATCTCACAGATATAAAAGATGAAGCCAGATTTTTTTATCAATGATTTAGTAGTCAAACTCACAAATGTAAGTGCTAACTTTTTTAAACACATGTCTATATTTTAGTGATTTATGTTATCATGAATACAGAGAAATGAAGATCCAAACAAGGAATTACCTAGCTTAGCCAAAATATTCTCACGTAGACATAAAAAGGTCGAAGGGCTTGTATATCTTGATATATATATATATATATATATATATATATATATATTGACACCGTAAGAGATTTGTAAGTTCATTTTACATCTTTAACTAGAACCTTTTGGATTGCATGGTCCCATATTTACCTTGTCTCCTTAGCTACAATTATATCCTTTTGTGCCTTTACCCCCATGACCCATTGTTCGTTTCTTCCAAAAAACCTATATGTTCATCGTTTTGTTCAATGTTTAGCTTTATTAAACTCTATTATTAAATTATATTGGAATACTTCTCAACAAGCAAATAGTTCTGTTGGTTTACTGGCTGCTGTATTTTTCACTATTTTCTTAACTTGTTTTGAAGGAAAAATGAAGAACTACACACATTTGAAGATGGAAGTGCTTTCGTCAATTGAAATGGACAAGAAGCATGATGGCTACCTTTGACTTAATTGAAAAGGTGTTACTAAAAGCAAGCCATGCATACATGATTCCGGGAGGGCTTATGGAATCATTCAAAGCGAGCCTTGAAGTTGTAAATACACAATTGATTGAAATGTGAAAATATATAGAAGAAGACTATAAAAGGAAAAAAGTTGAGCTTGAACAAAGGAGTTCAATAGCAACGAGCAAACTTTGAAGCTACGATACAGGATATTATAGAAAAGCTGCCTACTAGAGTACCTTAGGATCTTAGAAACTAGTAGGAGCAAACTTGAGATTGAAAATATATTAAATTATGATATATGACTATCTGTTGTATTTATCTTTCTATGTTGGTGTAATCAATATACTATTGCATATTAATAAAATTTCAGTACTTCAAGCAATAAGCTACATAGTTGTATTTGCTTGTAAAAAAGTTGCATTTGTTAGAGCCAAACTCTTAAATAGTGTTGCCTTTAGTTTAAAAAAAGGTTGCATTTTTCTACCAAATATATAATAATGATTGCATTAGAGTGTAGCAAAACTTGCGTTTGAGGTAGAAAAGGTTGCATTTGTGAGTTAGAAAAGTTGCATTTAAATGTAAAAAAGTTGCATTAGCATGTCAAAAAGGTTGCATTCTAAAAAGGTTGCAATTGAATAGTAAATGCAACTCTTTCAAAAAAGGTTGCATTATCTAATAAAAAAGTTGCATTAGGTCTAATGCAACTTCACCTATCGCAGCCCTTGATAAAAGGTTGCATTAGGCCTAATGCAACTTTTTTAAGGCCTAGTGCAACTTTTTACAATGGTTGCAATAGCTTCATTATATCAAGGGCATTAGTCCTTCCTTTTGTACTCACAAAATCCTCATGGAGGAAGAATACAAGCCCGTGGTTCAACATTAAATACGTCTCAATCCCAACATGCAAGATGTGGTGAAGAAGGAAGTAATCAAACTCCTTGATGCCAGATTAATCTACCCAATCTCATATTCGCCTTGGGTTAGTCTAGTGCAAGTAGTACCCAAGAAGGGAGGAATGATAGTTGTAATGAACGAGAAGGACGAGCTAATACCAATGAGGACCATCACAGGCTGGAGAGTTTGTATTGACTACCGGAAACTTAATGACGCCACAAGAAAAGATTATTTTCCACCTCCTTTTATCAATCAAATGCTTGAACGTTTATCAGGAAAAATGTTCTACTGTTTTCTTGATGGATTTTCCGGATACTTTCAGATTCCCATTGCTCTTGAAGATCAGGAGAAGACCATCTTTACATGTCCGTACGGCACCTTCGCCTACCGAAGAAAGCCATTTGGAGTATGTAATGCTCCAGCCACCTTCCAACGTTACATGGTTGCCATCTTTCATGAAATGATCGAACACTCTTAGGAAGTTTTCACGGAAGACTTCTCAGTCTTTAGAGACTCCTTCGATCACTATCTGAAAAACCTAGACAAAATGTTAGCTACGTGTGAAAAAGTGAATTTATTACTAAACTAGGAAAAATGCCACTTTATGGTCAAAAAAGGCATTGTTCTCGGTCACAATATATCCCAAGCAGGACTAGAAGTTGATAGGGAAAAAATCAAAACAATAACCAAACTTCCGCCCTAACTTCAGTCAAAGCCATCAGAAGTTTTCTAGGTCATGCATGATTTAATCGTCGTTTCATAAAAGACTTCTCCAAAATCGCTACACCTATGACCAAACTTTTGGAGAAAGACGCGCCATTTGTCTTCTCTAAAGAATGTGTTGAATCATTCAACATACTAAAAGTCAAACTTGTCAACGCACCAATCATGACTACACCCTATTGGACCATTCCATTCGAAATCATGTGCGATGCAAGTGAATTTGCAGTTGGAGCCGTACTTGGACAACGCAAAGAAAAGCATTTTTACCCAGTTTACTATGCTAGTAAAACTCTTCACGATGCATAAGAAAATTACACCACAATATAAAAAGAGTTATTAGCAGTAGTTTTTGCCTTTGAAAAAATTAGATCCTATCTAGTTCTTTCCAAAACCATAGTTTACACCGACCATGCCGCCATACGATACCTCTTCAATAAGCAAGATGCCAAACCCAGACTTATCCGATGGATTCTATTACTACAAGAGTTTGACAGAGAAGTCAAGCAAAAGAAAGGAGTTGAGAATGTAGCCGCGGACCATCTTTCACGCTTATAATACCGAGCTTCAAAAGAACATCACGAGGAAATTATCGATGATAATTTTCCACATGAAGTTCTCATGCATACCCAAGCAGACATACAGGAGGAGGATGAAAGTCCTTGGTTTGCCGATTTCGCAAACTATTTAGCGTGTAGAATTCTAAGGAAAGGGCTAAGTCATCAACAGCGGAAGAAATTCTTCTCCAACCTTAAGTTCTACTTTTGGGAAGATCCATTCTTGTTTAGGATAGGTGCCGATCAGGTTGTTCGTAGGTGTGTATCAGAAAAAGAAGCCTTAGATATCCTCAAACACTACCATGAAGGACCTACTGGTGGACACCATAGTACCGCCACCACGGTCAGGAAAGTATTTGATGCAGGATTTTTCTGGCCCACCATATATAAGGACACACATTCTTTGATCGAAGCATGCGATGCTTGTCAAAGAGCTGAAAACATCTCAGCTAAAAATGAGATAACTCAAAAAGGCATTCAAATATGTGAAGTCTTTGATGTATGGGGGATAGATTTCATGGGCCCTTTTCCCAACTCATTCGGAAATAAATACATCCTTGTAGCAGTCAACTACGTGTCTAAATGGGTAGAAGCACAAGCTCTTCCAACTAATGACGCTCGAGTAGTTGTACGATTTCTGAAAAAGTTATTTTCACATTTCGGTACTCCGAAAGCCCTAATTAGAGACAAAGGTACTCACTTCTGTAACTCTCTAATAAACAAAGTCTTAGCACGATATGAAGTTCACCACCAAATGGCAACACCATATCACCCTCAGACTAGTGGACAAGTAGAGGTCTCGAATCGAGGAATAAAAAGGATTATCGATAGAACTATAGGAATGAATCGCAAAAATTGGGCAGAAAAATTAGATAACGCTTTGTGGGCCCTTAGGACAGCCTACAAAACCCCCATAGGAACAACACCGTTTAAACTTGTTTATGGGAAAGCATGTCATCTACCCGTAAAACAAAAGCACAAAGCTTACTGGGCTCTTAGAGCAATAAATTTTGATTTAACATCCGCCGGTAAAAACCAGGTAGATCAGATCCACGAGCTAGAAGAACTGAGAGCACTGGCTTATGAAAACTCCTGGTCTTAGAAAGAAAAGACTAAATGTTTACAAGACGCCCATTTGAAGTGAAACAAAAAGTTTCAAGTTGGCGATCGAGTACTGTTATATAACACATGTTTACGTCTTTTCCCAGGAAAACTAAAATATCACTGGACAAGTCCATACATAGTCGAATCAGTTTTTGACTAACGGACAGTCGAGATCTCAAATTCTGACTGACACAGGTTCAAAGTTAATGAGCATCGATTAAAACCATACATTGATGGGCCATTCGAAGATGTTTCGGAGGTAGTAATCCTCCGCCAAAACCAATGAACATACAAGAAGAAGGGTATGGCCAAGACCCTCGTTAAACCAGGCCTTGTAAATATGTTCATTTCAAAAAAAATATTAGTGTCTCAAAACACGGGGGTGCGCTCCAAGAAGCACGGTCTTGTGCCACAAAGTGCGGGCTGGAATCTTCGCTGCAAAATTCTCAGTCGGACTGGGTTGTAACAGAATTGTCAGACCAAAAGCATAGGGTCGTGCCTGACAACTGCTTGGCTATAAATTGCACCTCTTGCCAATGCATTTCTTGCACCAAACCAACCACAAAAACTCTCCCCTAAGAACACAAAATGCCTACTGAGATGAACGAAGAAATTTTCGTTCCACGTCAACCGAAAAGCGAAACCCGACACATTTCCAAAACCGAGCTTCTAATGAAACTTCAAAAACTCGTCAAGGAACTCACCGAGATGAATCTCCTTGCGGAGATGCATCTCATCCAACTCACCGAATCGGTGAAGAGCATGAAAATGGAGCTTCGAGACATCAACGAACAATTCCAGTTTCAAGTTCTTCGTTTCACGTACTTTCCTCCGCCCGGATCATTCGATGGAGGAGAACCTTTCGGTGGATATAGAGACATTAGTTTTTAAGTTTTATGTGTAATCAAGTGCAATAGGCACAAAGTTTAGGACCATCGGGCTTAACCCGATTAAAATATGTGTTTTTATGAAAACTGGGCTTATCCCGTATTTGTTTTTAAGACTTTTAAATTAGTGAAAAGTAATTTTAGGATGATCAAACTGTTCAACTAACATGTTAAACGTCATTACAAAAATTCCAGCTCTCGCATTTTGCTGAAAAAACAATCAAAGAAAAAATTTCAGTGACAAAAAGCATGGGGTCGTGCTTCATGAAGCACGGGGTCGTGGTCACCCTAAAATCTTCTGCATGATACGTGCTGACTCCATACAATTCTATGAACCAGGAACATTTATTTCCTAGCAGCACGGGGCCGTGCTTCAAAAAGCACAGGCCATGCTCGACGTTACAGTCTCTATATAATGCATGCAAAACTCACTATTCCATTCATACCAAACAAAAGTTTACTGAAATGGAAAACAAAACGATGGAATGGAGACCAGTGAGAAGGAACAAGAATGGTGATTCTTTCTCACACCTTGTGGAAAAAATCATTAGGCTCCAAAGCATTGTTAGAGACCAAGTAGAAAGTAATATCCAAGCCGAAGCTCGCCTAATCGAGCTGACCAACAAAGTCGAATTGCTTAGGTTCGAGAATTTCCACATCGTCGAAAGTCATAACAAAGATGTGGACTCCAAGCTCAATTATCTTAATCTAGGGATCGCAAAGCTCAAAAAAAAGCTTTCTGAGCTCTTGGAAGCCAAAAGAACCCCGCCAGAAATTCAGGGTTTGTTCGGGAATGGTGGTCGTTAGTAGTTCGGACTTTCTCTTGCTAGGATTTACTCTTGCTATTTTCATGTTTTTAGTGTTCGGAATTGTTATTGTAGTTTTTCTATAATGTTTAATGATGTTTAATGAAGATTAGGATGTAACATCCCAAAATTTCAAGTAATAATATTTTATATTATTTCTTACGATAAACGAGTTTACTTGACTTGGCAAAGAAATAATAAAATAATAAAGAGAGGATAAGTAGGCTAATTAAAGGGAATTAATCATGGAGCAAAAAGGAAATATGGGCTTTAGGTCCATGGGCTTAAGGAAGTATAAATACCCCTTAAACCCTAAATCTTTCCATTTCCATCCATCTTATCCATCCTATTCTCTCTTTACACCTTAAAACACACACATCATACTAAATACGGCCGCAAGAGAGAAGAAAGGATCCAAGACCGAAATCAAGCCACAACTAGCTAGATCTTCATATACAAGATAGATACGAGATCATAGTTCTTAAACAAGCTAACCCGAAGCCTAAATTCGACTAAAGGTATGTGCATTAACCTTAAAGTTTATGTTTTTATGAACGTTAACCCTAGTGTGGATCGGGTCTAAAGGAACCATAAAGTTACAAACTTGAGGTTTAAAATGGACTTAACAAACTCATGGCTATATACGGTTCATAAATAAACCCTAGATCTATCCTATAACGTCGTAAATCTATAAAGTCTTAAACTTTATACCCAAAACGGGCTAGATCTGGATGATGTAATAATGACGGGTGTAAAACGGTTAGGAATGATGATGAAAAGGGGTTAAAAGTTCATAATTTGAACCATAGAACAGTTTACTGAGCAAGGTAGAATCATAAAGATAGAAAGATCAGCTGAACTGGGGGTTCTCGGCTAGGACTGAGGGTTCTCGGCCAACCCATGTTTTCGGTCAGGTATAGGATTTCTGTCAACACGAGATTCCGGTAAGAATGAGTTCTAGGTCAACGAGAGTTCTCGGTGACCAAGGGTTCTCGGTCAGTTAGAGATCTCGGTAACCATGAGTTCTCGGCCAGAACAGGTTCTCGGTCAACATAGTTCTCTGTTGACTTTGGGCCTGGTCATTTGGGCCCAGAGGCTATGATAAACGGTGGGCCTGATTTACCTGAATGGCCCATATGTAACAATTAGGCAAACAAGCCCAACTTAGAAAAGTGTTGGTTATTAAAATACCAACATAAATAATTATACGGTTAATTAACAAATATATATTTAACAGTTAGTTGTGCTCAATTAAAGAGAGGGATTACGATTAATGGTGAACGCAACAGGATCCAGGTGAGTTTCTAGCCCCACTTCCTTGTTATGTTTTCGGGGCTGTGTGCATACTCGATGTGATTTGTTAATACACTTACCTTAAGTGGTAAGTGTATGTCTTATGTGATTTATGTACAAATTAATGCTTGATGATGCGCGAACGATCTCCGGATATTGCATGCATCGTCAAGGGATAGTTTAAATATATGATTGATGTATATATATATAAACGATGTATGTACGTATGGAAGTTATAATTACGAATGTAGAGAAAGGTATGGAAGGTATGGTTAGAAAGGGAACGGACCCTAGCATTATCCGCGAATATAGGGAACGGACCCTAATAATGTCCGCGAATGTAGGGAACGGACCCTAATAATGTCCGCGAATGTAGGGAACGGACCCTAATAATATCCGCGAATGCAGGGAACAGACCCTAATAATATCTGCGAATATTTTAGGACGAGGTATATGTATATGTGTATGTAATAAAGGAAATGAGGAAAGTATGATAGTATAAACGTACGAAGAAAGGTAAGGGACTATGTATGTATATGTACCTTCGGGTACGTATATAAGAATGTGTATGGGTGTATTATGTGTTACTTATTAACTAGAACTCATTCAGCGTAGCTGACTTTTAGTATGCACGCAGGTGAGTAGAATGAGGCAGTTAGCTTGAGGAGGACACATGACAGGGTTGGACGAAGCTGGCATCTGAGGATTTTGCTATGATGTTTATTTCTATAATTTAAGTTATGTTTCAAAAAGACAAATATGGATGTTTGTAACGAATGGTGTAAGTTTTATTATTTCCGCGAAAGTTTTAATTAACTCTGATATTTAGAACTGCGTTTATGAGTAAATCCAACGTACAAATGTAAGGCACCGGTAACGGGGCCTTACATAGGACTTTTTATTTCTATCTTAACCTTAATCCTTAAAGAAATCAGTTAAAAAACGAACCAGCTCGATAAATAAACAACAAACAAAGAAAACCTAACTGCTACCAGCAGCACGGTACCGTGCTTCAAAAAGCACGGGATCATGCCCCACTCTACAGTGCAGTTACGTTTTTTTTTTTAATAAAATAACATTCCCACTCACTTAACCCTAAAACAAATTCATCCACAACAGAAAACCGACGCCTCTTTGCTTATTACGAAATTCTTTGCTTCAAATCTTCGATTTCCAACCAAAGGTATGTTAATTTAGTGAATATATTGTTCAAATACATCATTCTAGGTCTAAAATAAACCCCAAATCTTACTAATTGATGAAATCGGGTCTAAACCCGGAAAATAGATGGGTTAATTGTTTAAATCTAGGATATTGATTTGTTAGATAGATTTTTACTTAAGTTTTGTTGGGAAAAATCATTCGAGTTCGGATCTTGGATGATCCATATAAAAATTCAAACCGGAACGATATATAGAACCGGTTGGAATCACAAGTTCGATTCTTGACAGTTGTAGATTTAGGATTAAAAACACGGGTTGTGCTTTGCAAAACATGACACGTGGTCAACTACAGGTCAATAAAAGTCAAAATCAGAAACTAGTCAAACTATCAGACACCAGCAACATAGGGTCGTGCTTCTAAAAGCATGGCACCGTGGTTTTGCCTTCTGTTCCAGGTTTTCATATATTCTTGATTAAATTAAACTATTTTTTTAAGATATAACCTTTATATATAATTTACTATAAAACGATTACAATAAAGTGGCAGACAAACGGGCAACAAGCTGCGCCGCAACCCCCTTTTGAATAGCAAAACCAATCCTGCTAAAAACGAAGTTTTGGGACCTAGAAGCTGAAGAGATTCCATGTACGACACGCTGAACCCTACTAATATTTGACAGCCTCTGGGGCCAGAAAACCAAATGTATTAAACTAATCTGAGTATAAATTGCAGATAGCTGAATACGGTGATGACGAGCGCGCTTTCATAATCTTCCACGAAAATACCAAAAGGGAAGAACGGTACCGACAACGAATGGTCTATCTTATTAATCGCCAACCAGAACCAAACTTCTATGCTTGCAAAGAAACGTTGAAGCAAGTGAACCAATGGGAAAGATACAAGAAACAAGGGACCGTGGGTGTGTGTTTTGAATCAAAAGGGTAAAGGAGTGACCGAACTGACCAAGGAGTTTTTGTCATCGTTCTATTCCAAGACGAGGAATTTGTATATGTGGGACGAAGATGCAGTTGAGTTTAGGTGTGGGGGAGAGTGGTACACGACATTGGTCACCCAGCTGGGGATCGATTTGGGTATTTACACGAGTGATGAAACCGACAGACCCATTTGGTACGACTCCATGACTACATTTGCAGATGACGATGCTGACGAGTTAGAAGAAGCAGGTGATACCAGAATACAAGCATGGGAACAATTGAGTTATGGGGATGAAACCTACTATGCCAGCAGCACAAAGAGCACCGCCTTACACGACCCACTCATGAGATACATTCACCGACTGTTGAGCCACGCGGTCGCTGCACGTGGTCAGAATGAGGGGGTCATGAACTTGAGGGATTTGTGGGCTCTTTATTGCATCAAAAATGACATAGCTTGCAACATCACTTATTTGTTCTGTCAACTATTCAGAACCAATGCAAAGGCAAAGAGCCTGAATACCCAAATCTTTGGTGGTCCGTGGATCTACAAGCTTTACAAAGCTTACCGTGCATACATAGAAGGGACCCGGAGCCCATACCCGATCGCTCTTGACCTTAGTTTCTGTATCAGCGTGCAAATGGTCCAACAAATTGGCAGAAACCTGGAATTGTGGAGGTTTCAGGATGCCCTGAACCAGATTTGGGATCCTGAGAACCCGGCTGATATGACGATACAGGACATACCCGAGAGGAGAGGAGGATCACCACCCCGACAGACCTGTCGCCGCACTTACTATCAGCAGGGTGGCCCATCATCATCAGGAGCCGGCCCCAACTCATCGTACCACGTCCAGTACTTGTTTAAGGGCCTATACGGGCTCATTGACAAGTTCCAGACTCACACTACCGCCTCTTTTAACAGGTTAGCAGGACAGATTGCGGACTCAAACACACAAAGGGTCGCAGACTAATCAGGGACGAGGCGAGTGATCAACCGTTTAAGGGATCACATGGACAGGCAATGGGGACCCTTCGACCCGGACACGGGTAACTGACGAGAAGTGGCACTGGTGGGTCTGGTATGGGCATGGGTATGGGTGGTAGTACTTTCATAACCTTATTATGATTGCTTAAACAATTTACATTATGTCGTTTGTTGGTTTGGATACTTTTTATGGTCGTGGGTGCCAAGACATTTTAGTAGGTACTTATTTAGCCCGTGTGGGCAGGGTATGTATGATTCTATACCAATTTCCAGTAGTATTATGCTTGGTTGTTTGTGTTTGTTTGTAGTTTTTTTTATTCGGGTACAAAACAGGAAACGGACGAAAAACAGGGGACGCTCTATCGAAATTCGTTAAACCGTAGGGAAGTTCCTTTCCATTTTACCGCCCATACTTCATATGAATCTTATTATGAATCTTTTTATGAATCTTTTCACATTGAGGACAATGTGAGATTCAAGTGTGGGGAGAGGAATTACTTGACCAATTGCTTGCTCAACTAATTAAGATTCTCTAAATAAACAAAAATTTTCGTAGCAAACAAGGACTATTTTTATGATAAAACCAAAAGAAAATCCAATAATATTTTTTGCAAATAGCCAACTAAAATTCTATTATAACCAAAAAAGTGAAAAGGTAAAAAAGAAGTTTTGTAATATTGAGAATAAATTTATGCAAAATATGGCATTTATACCCAATTCCTCCATTACTGTGAGATAGACCTCATGCCATATAAATATTTTTTCGGAAGCTTTGAGAGAGTCATATGTTTCGTATGATTTAGAACTTGTCACAATTATTCATTTCAAGAGCGCACGAAGCGTTGTATAAGGAAGAAGGTAATATTTACACCATTCCCTCAAAACCATTCTCCAAATTACAAAACCCAAAAACCTTATCCAATAACCTTACCACTTTATCCTTCTCACCGATAAAATACAACATTGGTATTTTATCGGCATACCCTAAAGGACTGGAAATGCATTCTTTCGATTTCAATTTCCTTTGCCGCATACATTTCGCAAAACCTAGGTTGCATCCAGAACTTAGGAAGATAATTTTTCTCTTTAGCAATGAAGTGAGGAAAAAGTGACGCCAAGACGAACAAACACCACCATTTTGTGGAGTTTACAAAGGTGAAATGAAAAGAAGAGCAAAAATATACGAACGATGCTTAGGATGCGGAAACTGGTCCCACGAAGGAAGATGTAGAAAAAGTCAAACTCAGTCTCAACATGAATATACCAAACTAATGAGGGTGGGGGCTATTAGGCTCAAAGCCGAACGATCCATTAGAATTGGGAGTTATATTCAGAGCAGGATTGAGGAAGAACTGATCCACATCCTCGACAAAACTGGTCTTGACGATCTAACCTTAAAAGAGTTACTAGGTTTATAAAAAAATAAAAAAATTATAATATAAACAGGAGAAAAGAAGCTAACCATCGAAGACATCTTAAGATTCCTGACAATTAGCAGAAGTTGTATTTACCATCCCCCTCATTAACCTAAACCCTTGAACCGACAAAAACCAATCCCAATTTAGACAAAACCAACTCATATTACCTTCTGATCCATGCAACCCTTCACAAAGGTGGAGATTTGAACTTGTTACAAACTTATTTTTCACATGTCACATTTTGACTAAAAGTGTTCACATACATACATCACAGGTATGATCAGATATAAAATCGAGTGTGAGTGAACATTGTGAGAACGTGTCGTTTTGCATAAACGGAAGCTCATAAAAACAAATCACCTTTTTATATATCACTACATATATTCCTATGATTTAAGATTTGTTATTTTGTTCCCAATTTCTTAGAACTCTTTAAGGGATTTTTAAGCTATGGTCCTAACTTGTTATTTTTAGAGAGTATTTATAAGTAGCTTGCTTGAGTACAAGCAAGGTTCATGTGTGGGGATGTTTGATGTACATAGAATTATACATCTTTTTAGTATCAAAGAATCTCTAAAAATGCAATTTCCATCAAATAATATAGCTAAGAAGGCTACTTACCACATTAAAATGCAATTTCAGGTAAACCAAAGCCTTGAACGAAGAAACACGTGAAAAGATGAAGAAAAACCAAAGAAAACCCAAGAAAACCCTTAGACATGCCCGTGTGCCCCCCTAAACACGTCCCTATGCTCTTGAACATAAGAAAAGACAAAAACCTGCAAAAAAAGACAAACACTAGACACAGAAGCACGTGACTGTGCTTTAGCAACCATGGGGCCGTGATCACCTTTCCGAAGAAGACAAAAGGAATATCACATGTCACAGCATGGGGTCGTGCCTCAGAGAGCACGTCCCGTTGTGAGTCATCATGTACGATTTGACATAGCATTTAATGCAACTGGACACCTGGACACGGGGGCGTGCCTCCAAAAGCACGGGGACGTGCCTGACTCTCCAGAATGCCTATAAATATAGGAGCATGTTGCATTGATCAAGTGTGCTTGAAGAAAATCTCTATACGAGTTTCTCTTATAAAAACACCCATATTACACCCATATTGAAGATCTTGTGGAGAGTTTGAAGGCTTGGAGGTTATAATTGTTATCCATCATCATCATCATCATCATCATCATCATCATCATCATCATTAAGAAGGAAGATTCGTCCAAATTTGGTTAGATTGTTCTAGTTTAATCATGTGTTTGTTATCATCATCTCTTTTAATGTTCATAACAATGCTCATTTTGAGCTAAACTCCATTTACCATCTAAAATCTAAGAAGAAGCTTTGTTTTACTTGATGATTATGTGAAACATGTGGTTTAGTTTGGTAAAGTACATGGTTATTTTGCAATTATCCTTTGATGAAGAAATGTTTTATCACTTTAACTCAATACATCAAGTTTGATGATTAAAAATCATTCATGTTCACTCATGTTCTTGGAGACTAGAAATGGTAAAAAGAATACATTGATAACTTATTTAAGATAAAACATGGATCCTTATGTTGTACTTAAAAATGATGAGATATAAGTTATGATCTGTTTCTTTAGTTTTGATAATTCTAAAATAACATTGTTAACACGATTGCTTAGGTTATCATGCTATTTTAAGAAATCATATGTTAATGGAATGTATAACTATAACCTAATTAAATCAAACAAGGGGAGGTTGTGTGAGTTAACTACAACCACTCGAATTTGTTAGGATTGGTATTTGAGAAATCGAAGTCAATCCTAATCGTTCTACTTTACCAAACTGCTTGTCTACTTAACTGACATTCTCGTGGTAGCATGATATTAAGCATAGGATGGACTTGAAAATACGCATGCTACTTTCTTTTATTTCATAGAATATGTTCACTTAGAAATGAGGGACTATTCTATCATATATTATTAGGACAAATTTATCACATGTTTATTTAATAATCATCAAGTAATAATTAAGTAGATTCTTGATCTTAGATGGTAACCTTCATATAATTGAATTACTCATTTAGAATTTCTCTTCTTGTCACCTATATTTTATATATAAGTATTTCTATTTTATAAAAATTTTAAAAATCAACCCCAAAATGATTAAACTATCTTATTGACGTAAAACAAAGATTTATTATTAGAAACATTTGTGTCCACGGATCGATACTTGGTTCTTACCAATACTATTCTACATATACAATAGGTACACTTGCTTATTTTGTGTGTGCTTAGTCTTTGTAGAAATCACTTTTATAAATTTAAAGCACGATCTTGTGTTAAAGCTAAAACCCCATCCATTAAAATTTTACTAGCACGTGCACATCATATATATATATATATATATATATATATATATATATATAGAGAGAGAGAGAGAGAGAGAGTTGGTAGAAGAGGATATTTTAAAAAGGTTGTTTTTGCATGTTCATACCTTCACTATTTGTAATGAAGGTGTGCCATGCATATTTCTATTAGAATCGGTCCGATGGCTTTTGTTTACATTGGCCTCGGACCAAAACATTACAAGAGAAAACGAAAGCTAACAAAATATTACATGATAGGTAGACTGATCAAATACAAAAGGCTTATTAGATGACATGGGCTCTACAAATATCATTATCTAGATAGAGATAAAGGTCTAGCATTCACGGGCTATATCTTACCCATGTGATGGAGTTCTAACAAAAAGGTGCTAGAGCAGTTCATACATATGATAGGGGTATAGCAAATGAAAAGGAATTATACCAGTATAATTGAAACAAAATGTTATGGATGGTTATAATAATGTTATGAGCGCGCTACATAAATGTTTACGTTAATGATTATTTGCAATGTTAGGATAGTTTCTTGTCAAGACAACTCATAGAGTCCATTAGTAGACCATGAATTAGTGTTTGGTATGTCATTGGGCAAACAAGGTACACTTACGACTTTGTGTACTACCTTATCTTATGTTAAAATACGTATGTATGTTACGTTATGAGTTGATTGCCAAATAGTTATGTTTCAATTACTTTTTTTATAAACCGGAACTGAGTCAACGTTGTGCATATATATTAGACAAATTTCAATTTATATTAGTAGTTAAACTATTGTCTTATGAATGACCAACCGTAGAGTCTCCCTAGGTTTGGGGGCTTACATCATGTAACTTCAAAGTGGTACATGCAATTTTTGGTACCCTAATAGGCCTCACGATGTTCACATCAAAAAACACTATGATAATTTTTGAATTGTTGTTCCAAGAATTTGTTGAGTGCCATTACCAAAGGTTTCCTTCAACCTTTGAAAAATTTGTAAATACCTATGGCTTTGTGCATCCCGTGTATCCTAAAGATTTAAATTAAAATATTCAAAATTTCATGATTTCATTCTTAGTTCCTAGGTCTTATGCTTCATGAAGGTAGATTATATTAATTAAACATATATTGGAAAAATCATATACATTTAAATATTTTCACACTAACCTATAGTGAGACCCTTTCATTGTTGTATGAAGCTTTGTTTATACGCAAAATCTCGTGTATGAACTTCATAACTTCAACTAGGGTGTAAAATGAGGTTTGTTTATACGCAAAATCTCGAAGACTTTAAGGATGTAATCAACAGGGTGGCTTTGTCTTTTTGGCTCAATGAGGTTTGTTTTTAATTTGTAAAATGTTATATGGAATTGTCTCATGGTTTGACGTAACGTTTTTTGTTTAATTTTCAACTTAGGTAAGTGGAGACAAACACGGATACACAGAGACAGATTTCGATGTTGTTCGAGAAGATTGGTCGGCGTATACACACTGTTTATATTTCGTTAGTGATATGTATTACATTAATTATTAACCAACACTTTTGTTAACTTGGGGATTATATGTAATATTTTGATTCATGATGTTTAATTTAGAAATGGAATGTATATTTTTGCTGCAATATTTTGTGTCATTAAATTTAATATTATTAATTATGCAAAAAAAAATAAAAAAAAAATAAAACTTAAAAGTTATACAATGACATGTATAAATGCATGTCGTTAATTGGTGTCGTAAACACCAATATTGAAAGTGCGTCATAAATGCATGTCAAAAATGTGTGTCATAAATGAGTGTCGTTAAAGCGTGTCATAAAATATGACACACGGAAAGCGTGTCATATTCAATTTATGACAGGGCTTCAATGACACACATTTGCGTGTCATAAGGGCCCTTTAATGACAAGCAATGCGTTTCATTGAAGGCCTTTTTTCTAGTAGTGACTATAGACATCTTAATCGCCTTGTACTTTGGATGTCGGTTATTCTACTTAGTGTTTATGTTTTTAGTTATCATCATATCTTATAACGGAAAAGTATAGGTAAAAAGATACAACTCAAAAGATGAGTAGCTTACCTTTGTCAACTCTATCTTTGCCATTTTCCTGTTAGCATTCTTGTGTTTCAACTGTCCACCCTTTTAAAACTTTTGGTAGCTAGTTCTTGGGGTTCTAGAGTATGTTCATCTTTGTCTCTGCATAATATTAATTATTTTCTTAGAAATAGTAACGGTAACATAAATAAGCTGCATAAAATGAAAAAACTATATATATATAGCAAATCTGATGTCTCAAAAACTATAGGTTGAAGAAGAGGTTTGCTCGGATAATCCATCTTTATACGCCAACAAAATAAATTATATTTACTTCAGTTATGTTGTTGGATTTATATAATTCTAGAAGGCTGAACTCTTTTTCTATTTCCACCTCCAATTCAGAATCGGTGCATCTTTTTCTCTTTCTCATTGATCCATCTCCCTACACGTGGTTTAGGGTTATGAAATAGATGATATGCATGCATTATACAGGCTAATACTGATTGCTTTACTAACTACGGTTATTAAACATAGTTATGTCTTGATTATTGTTAAATTTTTAACTTGGGTTATATATCTTCAAAGATATTATACACTATTTACTCCATCCTATATTTTCATGTAAATTGTAATTAAATCCATGATCTCTAGAAATCTATCAACTTGAACGCTTTCTATTTTGAGGAAAGCAACTAATCGATCACTATTAACATATATGTTATTAACAATGATCGATGCGGTAACTTGTAGTATCTAAGGATATATTATTATCTTCGTTGCACCAAACACGTCCTTTGGTTTCCTCCATGATATTGGCTTGCAATAACATTGTTTGTGCAATCTCTCCAATTGTTTTTTTTTCATTTATATTTTACTAAGTATATGTCTAACATCATCAGATTATGTTTCAAATTTCATATTTATTCTATTTAAAATTATTTTAGTTTTTATAGAATACTTAAATATTGTTGTTTCAAAAGTTCAAATAATTGTACGGGCCAACTTTTATTCCAATGTACTTGTCTTAGTTTTGATAATTCAAAAGTGTAATATTCGTTAATTTTTAAATCCAAAAACTCGACCCGTTTTAAATTTTCAGTTTTGGTTCTATTTATATTCATATATTTTATTTTGATTATATTATTTACTAATTTCAATTTTCGTTTCATGTATTTTAATGTATCATTCTATACCATTATACTTTTCTGTTTTCACCATCCATGTAGTATTGTATACTCATTTAAAATATTCATAATCAAGATAATTTATTCATGAATTTTTTCCATGCAAATCACTAGAATAAATCTTGGATTATTATTATTACCATTTTTGTCATATGTTGTTTTTTTAATAAAAATAAACCAATAAATGTTTTAATTAAATAAATTTTATTGAAAGAGTTAAACACTTTAAAAACCTTTTAAACCATATTAATTTTTGTTTTAAAATATTAAATATGATTAATTTTCATAAATTCAATAAGACATAATAACTCTACAATTTCACTATAAAAGGAGGACTAATTCTCCATTATTTTCACACATCAATACATTCTTTACTTAATCTTGAGAACACTAACAAGTAAGTTTTATGATTCCATGCATTTTATAACTTTTGTCTTGATTTTACCTTGAATGTGCTTCATAAGTTGTTCTTCATGATCATAGTATTTTTATCATAAAAATCTTATATTTGGGTTTTAAGAATCATAATGGTCATGGATATCCAAGATAAACCCTTAATTTGATTTTCTAAATATGATATCAAACCTGGTTATTTTGCAAGAACGTGATAAATATTATCCAAATATTATGATTTGTTGATCATCATACACTTATAAAGCATTTCTTTTAAATATGATGATATATACAAAATGGTTTTATTTAAAGACTATGCTACTGACCCGTGTACGATACGGGTGGAAATTTATAAGTAATGTAAAAACCGCAGTTAATATAAAATTATAAAAATAGGTTGTTATATAGTTGAGATGGGTACATGATATTTAGTTGTTAATAATACCGGTAAAAATTGATTATCAAACATAACTTTCAATGAAATTAACATCCTTTATGCAATTATTCGATAGATAATCCAAAGTTCAAAATGAAAAATTCATTAACTACTAAATAGTTTCTTATAAAGCACATTTGTAGTTTTGTTTGTAACTTTACCTTCTTTGTCTAATATAATCATTTTAACACCGTCTCTACTTTTCACTCATGAAATTCCCTATGCAATTGTTTCTTTGGTATTTATCGTGACAATTATTAAATATAAAAACAGAAGGATGGTTATAAAAAAATTTGGTATAACCTATGAAATAAAGTGTGAATACATGTACTTTATCCAAAAAGTAAATGAATAAAAAAAATTAACATATGTTATTGAGTTTGTACATATAGAACCTTGTTTAGTAGTTAGCGGTTCATTTTCTTCTCCAACATCTAATCAATCAATCAATCAATCAATCATGCCCAGTAAAATCCCACCGACAGCAAAGCTATAAGTAGGGTCTGGGGAGGGTGGGATGTAGGCACACCGTACCTCTATCCAAAGGAATAAAGAGGTGGCTTCCAGAGAGACCCTCGGCTCTAAGTACATGTGTATGAAGCAAAATAAAGGAAATCAAAGTTTAACAGTTATATAAAAACTACTACTAATTATAATAATATTAATAATAAGATCACAGTTTAACAGCTATATAAAAGCTAATAATAATTATAATAATAATAATAATATATGTAAGGGAAATACCATTATGGTATGTGACCTAAATAAGTTAAGTCTAAGCCCTAAGGTATTGAATTCTCTCTAAAAATCCATAACTTTAATTCTACTTCTCCACGAATTCATATCCTCAACGATGTCCTCGGAGAGGTTTAGGTCTATCAAATCATGCCTAATCCTCTCATCCCAAGTCAATTTCGGTCGTCCTCTACCCCTCCTCCCCTCTATAGTAATGTTTTCTACGGATCTAACAGGATTTGACTTCTGTCTTCTCTTTACATGTCCAAACCATCTCAATCTCCCCTCTCTTATCTTGTCTGCTATGTTCGCCACCCCTAATCTCTCGCGAAACACAACGTTTCTTATTCGGTCTAGCCTTGTGTG
Organism: Bidens hawaiensis; assembly: GCF_021521415.1. Classification (NCBI taxonomy): domain Eukaryota; kingdom Viridiplantae; phylum Streptophyta; class Magnoliopsida; order Asterales; family Asteraceae; genus Bidens; species Bidens hawaiensis. The sequence goes on along the minus strand of NW_027499715.1, from coordinate 96,785 downwards.
CCCACACATCCAACGTAGCATTCTCATTTCTGCTACCTCCATCTTCCGCACTTGTGCCATCTTGATGGCCCAACAATCTGTTCCATATAGCATTGCAGGTCTAACTACCACCCTATAGAATTTTCCCTTTAGTTTAGTCGGGACACTCTTGTCGCACAATATACCTGTGGCTGCTTTCCATCTACACCATCATACCTGAACTCGGTGGGTCACATCACTGTCTAATTCCCCATCGCTCTGTACAAATGATCCTAAATACTTGAACTTCGTTACCTGCGGGACCACCTGCCCTTCAATTGTGATCTGTGCGTCTTCATTGTCGTTTATCCCACCAAAATCACAGTGTAGGTACTCCGTCTTAGATCGGCTAATCTTTAAACCTTTTGTCTCTAAGGTTGTTCGCCACTCCTCAAGCCTCATGTTTAGATCTTGTTTTTTCTCAGCAAGTAACACAATATCGTCTGCGAACATCATGCACCACGAGAGAGTCCCCTGAATCGACTTTGACAACTCATCCAAAACTACTGCAAAAAGAAACGGGCTCAACGCTGACCCCTGGTGAAGACCTACCTCTACAAGAAAGAAATCAGTATCCCCCACTGGCGCACGGACACTTGTTTCACTCCTGGTATACATATCCATAATTATCTCTATGTATTTCCTGGGCACTCTTCTACCCTCCAAGCACTCCTAGAGCACCTGTCGTGGCACACTGTCGTAGGCCTTTTCTAGGTCAATAAACACCATATGTAGATCACGCTTCTTCTCCCTATACTTTTCCATTAATCTTCTTATAAGGTGTATTGCCTTTGTGGTGGAACGCTTCGGCATGAAGCCAAATTGGTTGACCGTAACCTGAGTTTCTCGTCTAAGTCTAACCTCAATCACTCTTTCCCATAGCTTCATAGTATGACTTAGTAGTTTGATTCCTCGGTAGTTACCACAACATTGGGCGTCTCCTTTGTTCTTATAGATAGGAACTACAACGCTGCTCCTCCACTGGTCTGGCATTTTACCTGATTTGAGAATACTATTGAACAGAGTAGTTAACCACATGACTCCTTCCTCCCCCAGACACTTCCACACCTCGATGGGTATGTTGTCTGGGCCAACGGCCTTAGACCTTCCCATCCTCCTAAGTGCATCCTTCACCTCTTCTCGTGTGATCCGTCGGCAGTAGCAGTTATTCGATTGTTGTCGTTGAAAGTTTGTGTTGTCATGTTCTTCTTGGTAAGCTCTCCCATTGTTAAAAAGATTGTGGAAGTAGGTTTGCCATCTTAGCTTGATGTCCTGCTCCTTGACCATTACATGCCCATCTGTATCCTTTATGAACTTCACCGGTCCTAGATCTTGCCTTCTACGCTCCCTAGCTTTGGCAATCTTAAACATAGCATGTTCCCCCTCTTTTGTTTCTAGACTTTCATACATCCGTTTAAAGGCCGCCTTCTTTGTTTCCGCCACCGCCTTCTTCGCCTCTATCTTGGCCGTTTTGTAGTTGTCCCTCAATTCCACTCGCTCCTCCTTATTCGTGCACCTCATTAGCTCCCTAAAACATCCTTGTTTGTCCCTTATCTTGTCTTGCACTGCGTCATTCCACCACCAAGACTCCTTATGCCCACTTGTCTTTCCTGTTGTGACCCCGAGAGTCTCTTTTGCTACTTGGATGATCTTTGTCTCCATAGCTTCCCATATATGAGTTGAGTCCCCATTTAGTCGAGCCCGCGTATGCAGTATGAGTTTATCCTTAAACAGTAGGAGATTTTCGTCCTTCAAATTTCCCCATCGAATTCTCGGTGTACCTTTCTTCTCTCGAACAGTCAGCTTATTTCTGAAGGCTATATCTGTCACTAGTAGTCGATGTTGAGTCACAACTACCTCCCCAGGTATGACTTTGCAGTCCTTCCACCAACGTCGGTCTCCTTGCCTCATCAAAAGGTAGTCAATTTGCGTGTCGCGTCCGCCACTGCTAAAAGTGATTAAATGAGAATCTTTTTTCCTAAAATAAGAATTTATAATACCTAGGTCATGTGCCACCGCAAACTCTAGAAGATCTGTTCCGGTCTCATTCCTATCACCAAAACCGAAACCCCCATGTACAGCTTGAAAACCATCGTTAGCCTTACCAATGTGTCCATTAAAATCACCTCCTATGCAAATCCTCTCCCCCCTAGGTATGCCCCCTACCACTGCGTCTAGGCAATCCCAAAATTCTCTCTTTTCCTGATCCCCTAGGCCTACATGAGGCACGTAGGCGGAGACTACTGCCACAACTTCCTCTCCTAGTACTAATTTCAACACCATAATCCTGTCATTATGTCTTATCACCTCCACCACACTAGTGTGTATTTCCTTAGCCACTAGAAACCCCACTCCATTCCTAGCTCCATCAGACCCCGAGTACCACAACTTATACCCATTACACTCAGCCCCTCTATGTCCTTTCCACTTAGTCTCCTGGAGGCATGCTATCTGAACCCTACGTCTTTTAAGCACATCTACCAATTCTAGCAACTTACCTTTTAATGTTCCTACATTCCAAGAAGCCAAACGCAATATACGCTCCCTATCTTTACTCTTTCCTACACCCCTCGTTTCAGGACATGGTCTCAAGTAATAGTCATGGTTCCTACGCTCTATGGTTGCAACTAATCACACAAACACAAGCAATAAAACACCAAATCAATAATAATAATAATAATAATAATAATAGTAACAAAAACTAATAATAATAATATTTGTTTAAATTTAAACAAATATGTATCATAAAAGCAGCCCCTTCACGATACAAGTTTTTTTTTTTTTAAATATGATTTAGTTTAAGCTATAATTATGATAAAATAATAAAATATTTAATAGTTTTCAACCAAGTAGATAGATATGCACAACCTGATTTTTTTTTTTTTACCCGAGCATGTGATATAGTCCAGAAAAGGTTTCCCGGATCCTTGGTCTCGTCGCTGTCGTCGTTATTTTGTTCAACCGGAAGGAATTCAGCCCACTGTTAATACCTGTAAGTAGTATTGTTGGGTAAGAAGAAACACCGTCGGAGGTACTCGTTTTGTTTTTCTCGACACAAGTGATATACGCCGTAGGTAGTGTGCGAGTAGATGTAGGACGAACTCCCCTGTAGGTCTTTGTTTCGAAATCGGTGACGTGGTGGCGATTTGAGAGGCACCTGTGATGAGGAAAAGGGAGGAGTAGAGAAGAGGAAAGACTTACCTGATGCTGGAGGATTTTCCGGTGATACCGCGGGAGAAAAGTAAACGTTTGGCAACGGTAAAGGATTGTACGGAGAGAAAAAAGTAGAGAAGAGGCCAACATCTAATCGATTAACATTAAATGATGGGATTGGATAAGTAACCGCATAGTTAATTGTTATTAGAATAAAATAAGCAAAAAGTTTATTAAACTTAACATATTTTAAAAACAAATTATTGTCTATACTAACGTATGTTAGATTTTGTAAAATATTAAAAAAAATGGTTATGTAATATGTTAATGTAATTATAAAGGTATTTGGTTGTTAAAAAGAAAACATATAAAAATAAAACAGAAATATACAAAATAACAATCTTAATTCCAATCATTCCAATTTGTAATTATTTTGACATAATTTTTTGTTGTTAATATAAGTATACGTTGTTAACATAGTAATATGTTAAAATGAGTATCTACATTTTTTGGTGTATGTTCAATTTTGTAAAATACATAGCGCATAGCAAAAAAATATATTTATTTAAAATTAACATTTATAGTATATCTCATAACTTGGTGTAAATATTATAATTGAATCCAACAAAATAATAAATAAAATATAAATATATGAAAACGTATTAATGAATAGTCCTTTTAAAATATTACCGTTGGATATGATACTCAATGGTTCTCTTTCTGTTGATAATGCACGTTTTCAAAAAATAAAATATAATATAACATTTAGAGAGTAAACAAATATTATTAAAATGACTAACCGTTTATATTATTTCTCTTATTGGAAGAGGATGACTCAAAAACACTACATTTCACGGATCTTGAAGATATCTAAAATAAAATATAATAAGACTTTCATACCAACAAATAGGAAACACTAAACATGTTGACAATAAAAACGTATATAGAATGGCGCATGATTATATTTATTTAACAAAGGATTTAACTTCAAAAAAAATAAACATACATACCTTTGTCTACTACGAAAGTATAATATTGGTTAAGTTAAAACGGCATGAAGAACTTCAAAATTTTGCATCTCAAACTTCAAAAGCAACCAAGTATGAAAATTGACATATTGTGTTTTAATATATAGTGTGTCAAATGTAACTCAAGAAAATTTATTGAATATATAGTGTTTAAGTTTACATATGCTAGGGGAATACTAATCTATTTGTTTGCCAAAAATTATGTCTTTTCTTGTACAAATACTATATGGAATAAGTTAAGGTGTAATTTGTTTTTATCAAATTAACATAATATTAAAGTGATTTTAAGTGATTAAAAAAATCACAAAACACCGATTGGGCCGTATTGCCATAATTTGAAAGTCAAATCTAACTTTTTTATTTTTATACACATTCAAAAATAGAAAAATGAAATGACTTTAATTTCGAAGGGACTCTAATATAGAATTAATATATCTATATGTATTCTAAATTTAATTTAGACGCGTTAATTAAGCGATACATAAATTATACGTTTTATACGTTAACAAAATATGGTTCAACAACTTTATTAAACATTTACACATATAATATAAACGACTAATAAGTAATCAATAATTTAAACCCATTAACAAAATCCACTCTTTGATTTATTAAATTGTTGAGTGAGTTAATATTATTTAAAATTTGACCAAAATGATAAGTTACAAATCCACATTTAATGATAAATTTAAATACTTTCAATGAATCCATAATCTTAAAACAGGAATGGTAAACGGGTTCGGGGGTTATACGATGCATTGAATGGTTTTTTTTAATTATTTTGTTTTAGAATTATTTTATTGTGAAGAAAAATAGAGAAGTTGTTGATATAAATGAAATGAATTGAAAATGACAAATAGGAAGATGTCATGTGGACTTAAACTCGGTTATTTTAATAGTATAGGTAGATTTCTTATAACAGAAACTAATATACTTGATTTTTCTAAATAATTAATTGAGTAAATTAATTAATTATGCTAATAGAATAAAATAAAACGTTTAATCATAAATTGTTATTAATATTTTTCTTAATATTATATTAATAAGTTATAATTATTCATCTACAAATCATTCTTCAACTAATAAATATCAAATGAGTTATATAAACTTTAATTCACTTTTGTAAACTCATTTTTAAATAAAAAAAATCCTCAAGTCCCCATTTTTCATAAGTTAATGAAATATATATTAAAATAATGTCTAATTCCTAAAACTGATATTATTTAACTTTTATAATCCCGATAGTTAGTCTTTGAATTTTGTATTTCCTTTTTAATTATAGTTCGTGAGGTTCGATTGTTTCAATTTCCTTAAACGCGCTTTTGGTTGTTATCTCAAGTTTAACTTCAATTTCAAGATGAGTTTCTCACACCCCCGTTTTACTCTATTATATGTATTTTATAAACTCAAGTAATTACGATTTAGTTTACATACTACAATTCATTACATGGACTTGTGTGTAACACCCGGGTAAAGCGGAATATGCCCGGGTGTGACGTACAAATTGTTCAAAACACATGTGACACTATTAAGTGTTAGTATTATCCATTAATTCATTCAAAGACATCAAGTACACAAGTTGTTTCAAATAAGGAAATTACAATGAAAATAAAGGTTCCATTCTTATTTGAAATATCCTAGGTCTAGTGTCTTCATCCGTTTCATCCTTGTCACACCCCTAATCTAGTCCTCGGAGTATGAACCATAGTTGGTACCACATTTGTAAATAAAACAGAATAGCGGGTTAATGTGGAAGACTTTATAAAAATATAAGGATCATATTTATAAATATTTACAATACAAAAGACGAGACGAAAGTCTCGATTAGTTTTACTTGTTTTAAGTTTTACAAAACCACCATGTTTTAATATTTACGTAAAATTATCCGAGCCATCGGATTCTTGAGCTTCTTCGTCCTTCAAGCTCTAGTCTTGGTTACCTGCAAAATGTTATTAAAATACGTTAGCAACAAATGCTGGTGAATATGCTGACGCTAAAATATTTTCTTTACTTAATTACCCCTCGAGACCACGTAAGCCTCGGCCCATCTTGGCTTAGGAATAATCAAGTTAAACAATCATTAAAAACTCGAGTCTCTACACTAGGTCACCTCAGCAAGACACCGCAGCGTCTCGACATAACTTAGGTACCATAAATATACACAAGGTCATTCTCACTCGAACATACTTTGGTTCGGTCCATTGTGGCTGGAGGTCGTGACCAGGCGTGGTGCGATGTGCCCACCTCATACCACATATGTAAGGATCCAGACAAACATATACCACAGCCTGAGGGCTAGGCTTATACTCTTATTTATAATGTTTTTAGAGACACGTAACCTCATGTAAAGTTTTACACGTAACACGTTTGATTGTTTGAAAACAAGTTTGTAAAAGTGGGGCGTATTCACCTTTTGATAGGGATCGGTTTCCAACACAGTCCCTGAGTTCTCCTCTTGCTATCTCGCACCTATAGTACGAGTATAACTTTTGTTAGTCGGATACACGATCCGGCTTAAGACCTTTAGTCTTATTTATCTCGATGAACCTTTAGTTCATAATCTCTTTTTACTTTAAAACCTTTAGTTTTAATAGTAATTTATAAACCTTTAGTTTATTCATAAAACCCAACGTTTCTTCTTCTTTAAGAAACGTATTCTTTTCTTTATTATCTAAGTATACTCTTTATACTTACATAATATATTTTATAACAAAGAATAATCATATACATATATATATATATACTCATATATATATTTTATTTTCCTTTCTTTATTTTCTTTGTTATATATATTTCTTTGTTTATCGAGAATAACATCGACTTGGGTATTAAGCCTTTATAATATTTTATTATTATTTTGGTTGGGCATCATGCCTACCTTGCTTGGCTTAGAAAATACCCTAAACACTTGGGCAGCACTTCGGCGCCGCTCAATCAACACTCTTTTTCTTGCAAATTCTTTCTTCTAACTTGGCACGCTTTTCAAGACACCAACACTCTTTGGCACGCACTTCGAGGTAATTGTGTCGGGACAGCACCTTCTTCTTGATTGGAATATCATCGGGGAATGGCACGAATATCGAGGTTTCGGGTCACGTTTATCGAGACGGATCGAGGGCACGCTTTACGAGGTTTAGAGAGAGTAGTGAGAGAGTATTGTTTGTGTTTTGGTGTGAGTTTGGGAAGAGCCCGTAGCCCTCCTATTTATAGCCAATTCGGAACCCCATCGCGGTACACGATGGGTCACTTGGCAGGCCTATCGTGTACCGCGATATAGGCCTGCTGAGTCACACACGCCGCGTCACGTGGCGACATGTGGCGACAACCGTTGCCACTGTGTGCCACGTGGCACACGTGTCACAATCTGTCAGACACCCCATTGCGGTACGCGATGGGTGTCTCTCTTGACCTGTCGCGTAGCGCGATGGGTCAAGAAAACAGATTTTACATTTAAGCCCCTAGAGTTTGGAATTTGGCAGAATTGGTCCCTTGACTTTGGAAATGTGACATTTTTGGCCCGTAATTTACATGATGTTACAATCCTCTAATAATTGTACCTGTAACATATATATAAAATAATGTCAACTAACTTATTAGTTGGTGAGTTCACACAGTTTAAATACTACATAAAAAACCATACAATTCCATGAAAACTTTTGAAAAGCAAGTAAGGGTTCTTTACACTCGAATCAAAGGTCTTGAGTGTAAAGAATAAATTAAGGTCTCTTCCAGTTGGGATTGTGCACCAACGTACTCAAATCGGGGTCCCTTTTTCACTCGAAACACAAACCTGAGTGCAAAGAGGAGCGTATGATCATACTTATCGAAGAAATCCATACACGTAATATTTGAGCAAGTAACAAGTAAACACACAAGTCCATGATGCGAATTGTAGTTTGTAAATAATAAATAAACGAAATTGAATTTTTTATAAGATATATATGTTACCCACAAAATAGTTAAAAAGGGTAAAAAGGGGGTGTGAGAAACTCACCTTGAAGTTGAATACAAACTTGCAATAAAACCGAAAGTGCGTAAATGAAACCGAAGCACTTGAACTTCACAAACTAGAATTAAAAGTACAAAATCAATATTAACTAACGACTTATAAAAAGTAGATAAATTGGGCTGTCGGGATTTAGAAGTGTTGAATGTACATCTTATTATGGAGTTGGATATTATAATATTATTTTATACATTAACGAATTTTAACAAATTATTAATAAATTATGAATTTAATATTAGTTTAAATTATGAGATTAATGCCAGGTTTGAATATTATAGCGTTTACGGAGTTTGGATGTTAACGGTATATTTTATTTTGACAAAAAAATATGTTAACGAATTTTAAGGTTTAACAAACGAAAATATATATAAACATATATCTATATATATAAGTTAAACTAGTTTTAAACGAATTTGACGGATTTGAGATTTATAATGTTTATGAGTTATGGATTTTTAACGGAATTTTAGTTTGAGAATAATTACGTTGGCGTGTTATAAAGTTTAACGAAATAATAATCATTTATATAATATTTTATCGGGTTTCTAACGAAAACTTAACGAAAACGAAAGTCAGGGTTTTAGGTGAAAGTGATAAATATAATTTAAAACTAATTTTTATTTAACATAAAGAAACTTTATTTGATTTATTATAATTCATAAAAAAATAGATATATTTTTATTATAGATAATAAAAGATTTATAACAAAAAAAAGGATAAAAAATATGCCTTGACCCGGTTCGAACCCGGGTCCTCATGGACGCAACTCTACAACTTAACCATTGGACCAACTCAGTTTTATGGTTTATGTATGCGAATTAATATGTATATACTATAACAGAAATCCATCTTCTTCCTCAACAAAACCCTAGAATTTCAATAAGTAAAACCATTCCATCTTTGTTAAAATTAGTTTAGGGGTATTATTAGAATCATCAACGTGATAAAAAAACATATATTACTTACTTGATAATGTTCTTGCTTGATGGTGGTCGGAGCTTAGCCGGAAACGAACTTTGAAGAATGATTACGGAATTATAAAGAGTATATTAGAGAGATTAGATAATTAGTACAAGTTTAGATGAATGTTTAGACTCTATTCATAATAAAAATTGAATCGATTAGTGTTTGTTTTGCGTTGATATGATTTGATTAAATACGCCCCCATGCTTTCCTGTGCAAGACAAAAATCTGCAAGAAAAGACAAAATACTGGACATCTAGAAACGGGGTCGTGCCTCAGAAGACATGGGGCCGTGGTCACCATTCATAAAAGAAAAAAGAAAATATAACAGACACTCAAAAACACGGGGCCGTGCTCTATGAAGCACGCCCCCGTGGTTAGTTATCATGTACGATCTAACAGAGCATTAAATGCGAGTGGACAGATGGACACGAGGGTGTTCCTCATGGAGCACAGGTCGTGCCTGGCTTCCTAGACAACCCATAAATAGAGGAGCATGTTGCACTCATTTGGTGTGCTTGAAGAAAACATTCTATACGGGTTTCACTTATAAAAACACCCATATTACACTTATATTGAAGATCTTATGGAGAGTTTGAAGGCTTGGAGACTGTCATCATCATCATCCATCATCATTGAAGAAGGAACTTTCATCCACATTTGGTTATATTGTTCTAGTTTGATCATATGTTTGTTATCTTCATGTAAGGCCCCGGCCTCGGTGCCCTACGTTGGTGTTGGATTTACTCATAAACACAGTTCTAAATATCAAAGTTAATTAAAACTTTCATGGAATTATTAAAATTTCCAACATTCATTACAATCATTCAACTTGTCTTTCAAAACATAACATAAAAACATATTAATTAACGTCATGACAAATCCTTCTGCAGATGCCAGCTTCTTCAGATCCGCCATGTGTCATTCTCTCAAGCCAGTTGTCTCAGTCTATTAACATGTGTACATACTAAAAGTCAGCTACGCTAAGTGAGTTCTAGTTAATACAGGTAACATACCATACATTCACATACTTACTCATACGTATCCGAAGATACATATAAATTACTTTACATATTACTTTCATTTCATACATACATTCATATTTTATTACTTCTATACTATATGCTTACTGTCCATTATATCCCAGATATTATTAGGGTCTGATCCCTTCCTTTTCTATCTCAAATATTATTAGGGTCTGATCCCTTTCCTTTTCTATATCAGATAATATTAGGGTTTGGTCCCTTTTTTCTTGTCTATCTCAGATATTATTAAGGTCTGATCCCTTTCTTCTCTATCTCAGATATTATTAGGGTCTGATCCCTTTCTTCTCTATCTCAGATATTATTAGGGTCTGATCCCTTACTTCCTCCATACTCATACATACTATCTTTATATACCCATAACATACATATACTTTCTTTAATCATTTGTACATACTCATATGCCATACATATATCTGTCATACACATTCATCTTTCATATACATACATTCCTTGTCAATACGTGCAATATCCGAAGATCGTTCACGTACCGACAAGCTTCCATTCACATTCAAGACATATATAATAACATATAAATCATACATGGCATACACTTACCCTTTAAGGTAAGTGTATTAACTATCACATCTAGTATGCACACAGACCCGAAAACATAACAAGAAAATGGGGTTAGAAACTCACCTAAGCTCGGCTACGTTCACCATTAATAGTTATCCCTTTCTTTAGCTATGCGCGACTAACTGTATAACATTTACACGTATCAATTAACTATAACCATCCATATCGTATTTCTAATTAATTATAACCCTCAAAGAACTGGGGTCCAGGGGCAGCGCCCCTGGCAGCGTGGTCTAGAGGCGGGAACCCCTAGCAGGGTCTAAGGGGCAGAGCCCCTAGCTGGGGTTAAGCTGCCAAGTCAGCTTGGAAAAATTTTATTTTCATTAACTATCTTAACACAATTTTCATTATGATTTTAAATTATTGTCTAATTCGCCAACTCATTCGCTGTAACAAATTAAGCCTCATTCGTTATGAAATCCTCCTCCATTCGTTATAACGAATGGCCTAATTCGTTATCCTAATATAACGAATGGGTGAACTGATTCGTTATTTTGACATAACGAATGGGTGAACTGATTCGTTATCTTAACATGACGAATGGGTGAGTTAATTCGTTATCTTATCATAACGAATGGGTGAACTAATTCGTTATCTTATCATAACGAATGGGTGTACTGATTTGTTATCTTAACATAACGAACGGGTAAGCTAATTCATTATCTTATCATAACGAATGGCATTAATCTTAGCCAAAATTTGACTCAGAGGTCAAAGTCAAAATTGATATGAACATGAACAGTCAACACCAACGAATTCTGCAATTGAACCTCAAATCTAAAGGAAATAACACGAATTTGGTATCAATCAACTCGTATTAGCAGCCCCTATAAACCCTAACCATCCATTCATCCAAATATTACGCTTTAAAGGGTGCAATTTGTTCTTTTATAGACCCGGTTCATTAATCAATCGACTACCCATCAAATGTTAACGGATTTCAGTAAGATTTGTTGTGTTGGATTCGTTTTTAACATACTCAAACAGATCTATGATTTCTAGATGTAATTCGGACCTAAACGAGCAAGTTCTCGATATAAACGTACCTTAAACGAGTTAATTTACGAACACAGTCTAGTCTTGATGTTGTTTTGGTTCGTCACAACGTTCTAGCACCGACGGGTTCGGGTTTTCACTTTCAAATATTGGCTCGGGTTATAGGATGGTGTTTGTGTGTGTTTTTGATTGTGTAGGCTATGGTGTAGAAATGGATAAAAATGGAAATGAGTAGGGTTTAAGGGGTATTTATACTCCCTTAAGCCCATGTACCTAAGGCCCATTCCATCCTTTATTCCATCATCTAAAGTCCAAGCCCATCCTCTTAGAGTTTATTATCTAAACCGATACACGACACATTATTGAATAAACGAAATTTCATTTATTATTATAACCGAAAGTAGGATGTTACACTTCATCTCTTTTGATGTTCATAACCATGCTCATTATGAGCTAAACTCCATTTACCATCTAATTTCAATGAAGAAACTTTGTTTTACTTGATGATTATATTAAATATGTGATTTAATTTAGTAAACTACATGGTTATTTTGCAGTTATCCTTTGATGAAAAATATTTTATCACTTAACTCAACAAATCAAGGTTGATGATTAACAATCATTCATGATTCACTCATGTTCTTGGAGACTATAAATGGTATAAAAAATACCTTGATAACTTATTCAAGATAAAACATGGATCCTTATATTGTACTTAGAAATGATGAGATGTAAGCTATGATCTATTTCTCTAGTTTTGATAATTCTGAAATAACATTGTTAATACGATTGCTTAGGTTATCATGCTAGTTAAAGAAATCATATGTTAAAGGAATGTGTAATTATAACTTACTTAAATCAACCAAGGGGAGGTTATGTGAGTAAACTATAACCCCTCGAAGTTGTTAGAATTGATATTTGAGAAATCGAAGTCAATCCTAATCTTTCTACTTTACTAAACTATTAGCCTACTTAAATTGACATTCTCGTGGTAGTATGAGATTAAGCAAGAATGGGCTTGAATATATGCATGCTACTTTATTTTATGTCATAGAATATGTTCACTTAGAAATGAGGGGCTATTCTATCATATATTACCAGGGAAAGTTTATCACATGTTTATTTAATAATCATCAAGGAAGAATGGAGTGGATTCTTGATCTTAGATGGTAACCTTCATACAATTGATTTACTCATTTAGAATTTCTCTTCTTGTTCAGCTATATATTATATATAAGTATTTATCTTAAAGTTTAAAAATCAACCCCAAAATGATTTACTCTCCAATTAAAGTAAAACGAAGATTTATTATTAGAAACATTTGTGTCCACGGATCGATACTTGGTTCTTACCAAGACTATTCTACATATACGATAGGTACACTTGCCTATTTTGTATGTGTTTACTCTTAGTAGAAATCACTTTTATAAATTTAAAACACGATCTTGTGCGAAAGCTAAATCTCCCATCTTTCACCACTCAAATGCATCACATCAATACACTTGGAATCCGTTGGCGGGAATAGAGTGGGTTTGAGATTGATATACGATATTAGGGCATGTGTTGCGTAAATGGATTGGGTCATTACGTTGGTAGTAGGCTCGCACGGTTGGGTGTGCTTAAGTATATTGGGTAAATTGTTGAAAACAAAGTTGTGTTGGATGGGTGGTTTTAAGTATCTATGGATCCCCGAAAAGAGTTGATGAAGTGGGCGGATCGACCACAACTGAAGCATTTTCGGCATTGTGTGGTAGTAGGGTGGTGAAACTTACATGTGTGACACAAAGGTTGTACTCTCGTGTAGGGATTTTAATTGGTTGTATTTAAGTATCTTGGGTTTATGATAGGTTTGGGTTGGTTAGGGTATATTTTTTTGGTGTTTGCGTATGTTCTTATTGTTGTGAGTGGTGTTGGTGGGTGATGAATTTGGGGTTATCAAAGATAAGAGTACAACCACCAATTACTTGGCAATCTAGGCTGCCAATTTGCAGTCTGAGCTATTGGAATGGTGTCAAGGTAATCGAGAAGACATATTGCAAAGCGAGAAAGATTTGCAAATCATGGGACCCAATTATGAAATTTGAATTGACTACTAAAAGAAACACAACATGAATCATTCTTGAAATTGAAATCAATCTCCATAAAGCAAAATAAAATCACATGAAACGAGATCGAATTTGAAATTGGAATATCCATGATCACCATGAATTTTCATATTCCGATAACAATTCAACCAACATTTTGATAATAAAACCTGAAACAAGATTGAGTTTTAGGTTGAAATATCCATGAATCATCGTGGATTTTCATACTCCAAACCAAATTAATATAATTATTGAAATCAAATTGAAAATCGAGTGTTCATTATCACTATGACTTTTCGAATTTCCAATTAAAACCACAATATAAACATTGAATTTTGGAGTCATACGTTGCATGAATCACCATGACTTGTATTTAAGTTTGAGAGTGGGAGTGTAACCAATTTTACTCAAAATGGCTAACCTGACGGCTTAAAGTTGTGTTTCCTATGACGTTTAAAGCGGTATGCTTTGGCCTAATAGGTTCCAGCATGTTCCCCGAACCCTCCAAGAAAGTAACCAAGTCCCGCGTCCGATTAGTATTTATTTGCCTCACTTTCCTTGGATTTTAAATATCTTTCTATTCTTATTGATTTGTTCTAAATTACATGCTTCTAGTACGATCTTTAGTTGCACACGTTCTTGACTGTTATGGTGTAAGTTCACCATGTTTTGATAGTGTTGTTGTGGTTTTCTTTGTCGGTCTCTAAGAAAATGTTGTATCACTGTATGTGAACATGTACCTGACTTAGTTTATTTTATGTGGATATGAATATAGCCACCAAAAGCATATCCAACCAGCTAGGACTTGTCAAGTCTTGTGCCTTGTATATATATCAAAACATGTGTTTTATTCCATTTTAGTGTCACATCTGCGTATTATTTTGGAACTATATTTCGCTTACATATGCCTAGGGCTATAAGCGAACTGGACGCCCGTCGTCCGTTGGGGAAGAAGTTTGTATATGTTCGTCCATTTAATAAACGAACCGAACATGGACAAAAAAGTTTTGTTCTGTAAGCTTAACGGACGAACACAGACAAGGGCCAAGTCCGTTCAATGGCGTTCGTGACCGTCCGGTAACGTTTTCCGGTATTGTAAGTGTTTAGATATATCGAGTATTGTAATTTAATTGTGGAATTTCTAGTGTTATTAATCACATTTTTGTATTACTACATATATATTATATCTCCTATAGTGATCCACTTTATGTTAATATATTAAGTGTTAAGTTAATTTGGATGTTATATGGTGTAATTCCAAATTTGTAGGTGAAGTTGTTTGGATTTATGTTTGGAACTAATATGAAACCGTTTATGTTTGTCCGTTAGTGTTTGTTGTCCATTAATGTTCACATGTTCGTTTGTCCAATAATGTTCATTAGTGTTCGTTAACGTCCGTTAACAATATTAACGGGCGGACACGGACAAACTCAATTTCTTAATGGACGGACACGGACATGAATTTCCGCTCGGTAGACGGGTAGAGTGTTCGTGAACCATCTGTTTGTCCGTCAAAAGCTTAACGGAGGGACACGGACACGCTCTCGTCCGGTTCGTGTACACCGACATGTCTACGTGGTAGGAGTACGTGTTTTCGGGGGTTCCTCGTACCCTGCTTCATTTTCTTGTATTATTTTGGGTGCTCCAATGCAACATGTTGATTTATAGTTTCTTTGAGATTCAAAGGTTTCATCAAAACAACCCAAGGCGAAGTATACACCACGATCTAGTAACGTCAAAGGAGTTGTAGTCGAGTACTTTCGTGATGTGTAAAATGATACATCTTCCTATTAGGTTTAGGTTTCGAGTCATAGAGTAATAATTGGTGTACATTTAAGAATATGTTTATACAATGTGTGTTAACCATCCTAAAAAGAAAAAACAGGAGAAAAGTCACTAGACACAACCTTGCGACCCTAAACAAGTACTACACATATGTGCTCAAGGTTGTAGAGGTTTACAACACAATTGTTTTGTTTCCTTTTTTTTAAGAGAAATCCGCATTTTGCCTTCCTGGTTTATATCGTTGTTCGACGGGTTAACCACTGAAGATTTTGCGAACTTTGACTCCATGTGTTTTTCCGGCGGGTTCTTCTGACTCCTGACGTCAGTTGACCGTCAGTTGACTGTTGGTATTTTAGTAATAATACCAACATATTAAGGGTATTTTAGTAATCTTCTTTTAATAAATAATAAATATAATAATAATATTAATAATTATAATAATAATAAGAAGAATAAGAATAATAATAGCAGCAGCAACATCATAAGCTTCATCATCATCACCATATCTCATCTTCATCATCATCAACTCTCATCTGCATCATCATCAACCTCAAATCCTCAAACTCACCACCAACTCTTAATCTCATCATCTTCATCATCAGTTTCATAACAATTAATCAAATCCTCAAACCCTAGATTAAATCACTCAAACCCTCAAATCTCTCAAAATTCACCACCAATCGCTTCAATAATTCAACCACCGCACCCATAAATTATTCCGATCAAAATCCCAAACTTCCGGCACCACGCCGCCGCCACGGCAACCACCGCCCCCATGGATTCCGGCCATCACGTTGTTTTTGGGCGAAAAGTTTCTTAAAAAAGTCCCGTTTCGTTGTTTTCGGGTGAAAAGTTTCTTAAAAAACGGCCCGTTTCGTTGTTTTCGGGCAAAAAGTTTCTTAAAAACGGCCCGTTTCATTGTTTTCGGACGAAAAGTTTCTTAAAAAACGGCCCGTTTCGTTGTTTTCGGACAAAAGTTTCTTAAAAAACGGCCCGTTTCGTTGTTTTCGGGCGAAAAGTTTGTTAAAAAACGGTCCGTTTCGTTGTTTTCGGACGAAAAGTTTGTTAAAAAACGGCCGTTTCGTTGTTTTCGGACGAAAAGTTTGTTAAAAAACGACCCGTTTCGTTGTTTTCTAACGAAAAGTTTGTTAAAAAACGGCCCGTTTCGTTGTTTTCGGGCGAAAAATTTCTTAAAAAACGGCCCGTTTCGTTGTTTTCGGACGAAAAGTTTACTAAAAAACGGCCCGTTTCGTTGTTTTCGGACGAAAATTTTACTAAAAAACGAGTCGTTTCGTTGTTTTCGGACGAAAAGTTTACTAAAAAAACGAGTCGTTTCGTTGTTTTCGGGCGAAAAGTTTACTAAAAAACGAGTCGTTTCGTTATTTCCGGGTGAAATTTAAAAAAAACGAGTCATTAAATTTTTATAAAAATATGGTTTTAAAAAAATGTTTAAAAAATTGATGAATATAGAGAATATAAATTACAAATTGTATAAAAGTTTCCATTCTTGGTTCAGTTCAAATGGTGAATATATATTACATATTGTATAGATTTATTAAATGTTAGTTTAGTTCAACTGGTTGGTGTTGTGTGTTATCAAACTGGGGGTCGGGGGTTCGAACCCCACCCTTTACACGAAATTTGGATATTTAGTTTTATGATTAATTATAGGCTCAGGGGCAAAATGGTCATTTCAGCGTTTTTTGGTCAGTCAACTGATGGCAGGGAGACGGATTGACCCGCCCAAATATCACAGTGGTCCATATTTCGCAAAAATTTTTTCAGTGGTTAACCCGTTGAACGACGATATAAACCAGGGAGACAAAATGCAGATTTCTCTTTTTTTTAATTGATAGTACCAATGTTTTCATAACTGAATCTGACAGCAAACCACCGGTCGAACAACTTTTGTCTTAAAAATGATAGTTACGATTGAAAAAAAGTTAATTTAAAAATATATTTTTTTCCATAGTGAACCAGTTCAACCGGTCCGACTATCCGGTCAGACCGGTGAACCACTTTGAACCAGCCGATTTTTTAAGAACCGAGCAAACTATGTAGAACTTGACCGGTAATATGACTGAATCCCGGTCTGGTCTCAAACACACTGACTGAGACTTTAAATGTTTTTAACCGGTTATGGTTAACAGAGGTCAAAACCAGTTATTGCACATATCAGTTATGGTTTGAAACCGATTCTAGTTTTTGTCAAACCTGTTCCTAATCAATTTTGATTCGATGTTATTATAAGAAACTAAATAAGAGAAAAAGTGAAAAAAGAAAGAAAAATCAGAAAACGAATATCTAAAAACCCTATAACCCCTTTCTCACAGATTTCCACAAGTGGGTTAAGCATTTAAACCCTAAAAGAAACAGCATTCAGGTGTTGGAGTTTTCGCTTTGAGGCCTGGATTTGTAGGTATCACCTCAATTTCTTCCTTCTGTTTGATGTGTTAAAACGAACCTGAATGTCTCATAACCAAATTCCCCTCCTTTATGTATGTATGTATGTATGTATGTATGTATGTATGTATGTATGTATGTTTGTGTTGTTCAGTTATAGGTGCAAAACATCATTGATTGTAAAACTTATCTCTATGTGAGCCCACCCTTCATTGATGCTCAACATTGGGTTTTTAGAATAGTTTTTCCACCACAACATTGGGGGCATTGAGACTCAAATCGTTTGACAACGGAGATTTGATATGGAATGTACTCTATTGGTACTGTTTTATAAACAGGTTTTCTTTATTGAAATAAAGAGTGGCTTATTTCAATTTTAAGGTGTATTTGGACTCTTGGCATAAATGTCTATTTTACCAAACAATTTATCTAAACTGACCAATTTTTGAAACAATTAAACTGTTGGAACATTTTAAAGGACGATTTATTTGATTGACCGATTAAATTTATGTTTTCCCAGCTTCATGTCTTCATGAGCTCTGCAAATGTAACAATTTTTAGTAAAACATTGTATAAATGAATTTCTTATAATCACAGGCTAAGTTCTCTGTCCTACAGCTTGTTTTAACTGACTTTTTAACGATGGCTTGAATTCCCTCAGGCGTATAGCCTAATCCACAAAGATAAGGAATGCAGTCGTCAGGTTGGATATCGAAAACAAGCCCTGGCTCGTGGGCTTTTTGTGGGTTCACGTGACCTGACCCGATGGCAAACAAGTCTGCAGGGAGCCCTCTTTCATCAACAATAGCATGTCCATTTTGTCCCACTTGACTCGCGGTCGTCATGATTGCAGACTTGATAGCAGCAGGAGACCATTCTGGGTGTGCCGCTTTGAGCAGTGCTGCTATGCCTGCAAGATGAGGACAAGCCATTGATGTCCCCCAATCGACGTTAAATGTTGCATTGGTACCTGTCTTGTTGTCGACCGACTTGTGCCAAGCTGCTAGAATGTCAACACCCGGTCCAACAATGTCAGGCTTAAGGATTCCGGGACTTGCAAAGCTTGCCCCCCTTGAAGTGAAATAGATATTTCAACAGATTTTGCTTATATTTATTATGACTTTCTTAAAAATTGCCCTGTTTTTATCATAAGCCGTTTTGACCCAAACCCATTTTTGGTCGTCATTCCCCCTTTTGACCCCAACCAAATTGGACTCCGCCTATTCCGACTCAAACCCATGCTTGCAATTGATTTTACGTTGTAATTTTGATAGACATTGAGGCAGATTATACATGTGCATGATTGACTTGGTGTTTTTGAAGACACACACATATATAAATATTTTATGTATCATCATGACGTAAACCAGTATGTGTGATTTGAAGTAAACTTCCTCAAGTGTGTGTGTGTGTAGTTACATAATATATATATTGCATATGTTTTCAACAGTATATTAGGAATCTGCAAAAGTAATTGGACTTTTGGACTCATTTGCTTACATCATTTGATAGCTAACTTTGAGTTTGTGTGGATGGGTAAGTTTGATGTGTCAATTAATATGAATTTGAGGAAGTTAGACTTGTAATAAGTTCTTTGAAATTGGATGGTGTATACCTTTATAATCAGCTAATCTAATATGTTTGTGGAAAGTTTGTTTAAGAAAGAATATACTGGGGAATTTGACATTTTATTTTTTCATTTGATAATCTCATTCGCTTAGCCAATCACTGTTTCTTTTGTGTCAGAATCATTTAGAGGGTTAAATTGGTAATTTGTTTTTGTCATTCACTTGTACTTTCTATTCAAAAGCTTATCAAATTTTCAAACACTAATTCCAGTCGGACCCTTTAAATCACTTAAGCCACTTATCTATTTATCACTAGTTTATTTTGTTTCTTTATCTAATTGTGTCCGTCTTTCGTTTAAGTTATTTGTATTTTCCTTTTGCTGCTTTTTGTATATAGGAGCGGGTTAAGATGTGTTTTAAGTGTTTATATTTTATCGTTATCTGAAGGTTTGCTGTATTCACTAGAGGATAATCAAGTGCCGAAATGGGAAAAGCATCAAGAGATAAAAGGGTATTATTTTTGTTTACATATCTTTCAATTTTTTGACTGTCTGTTATGTCTTAATAAAATAATGAGCACATAGGATATCTATTACCGCAAAGCAAAAGAAGAAGGCTGGCGTGCACGAAGCGCGTTTAAGCTCCTTCAAATTGATGAGGAGTTCAACATCTTTGAAGGTGCTCTGAAATATTATTATTAAAGTAAGCTTAGCATTTGGCATAATATTATTTACATTTATGATATTTTTAACTTTCAGGAGTTAAGTGTGTGGTAGATCTTTGTGCTGCACCTGGTAGCTGGAGTCAGGTATGTCACACTATTGACTATACTACAATTTCACTCTGAATTTGTATTTTCATTTATAGTTAATATTCATATCTTTCTTTTGTAGGTTTTGAGTCGTAAGCTGTATCTGCCAGCTAAGCAGTCATCTGACCTTCCACTTATTGTGGCGATTGATTTGCAACCAATGGCTCCAATTGAAGGTGTTATTCAAGTTCAAGGAGACATAACAAATGCTAGAACAGCTGAAGTGGTGTGTACTGCTGAAATACTTTGCATCTTTTTATTTCTTACAAGGAACCAAAAAAAAATATAATTACGTTTGTGCTTTTATTTCTTTATCACTGTTTTTTATATTTTTTAGGTCATTAGGCATTTTGATGGATGCAAAGCTGACCTAGTTGTCTGTGACGGTGCTCCTGATGGTGAGATTACTAATACGGTTCTGCATATTTGTTTTTGTTATTTCTACAACTTATTACAGTTGAATGGTGACCAATTTTGTTGACTGTACTTGCGCTTTCTAACTGCAGTAACTGGACTTCATGACATGGATGAATTTGTTCAGTCACAACTGATATTGGCGGTAATTGATTATAATTCTTGTTCGACCAATTTCATATTTTATCCACATATTTGTGAATTTTGGGATTAAATCCATTTTTGTTGGTATTTTCATTTTCAGGGATTGACAATTGTCACTCACATACTCAAGAAAGGTGGAAAATTTATTGCAAAGATCTTCAGGGGAAAAGATACAAGCCTCTTATATTGTCAGGTTCAAAAACATCTTTTTGAATATTAACATGCTATTAAGTGTTAAATAGAGCCCATTTGTGGTACTGATACGGTATTTTCTGCTAATTGAAATGTCTTGTGATACATGTTTTCTTGCAGCTAAAGCTATTTTTCACAGAAGTAACTCTTGCAAAACCAAAAAGTAGCCGGAATTCAAGCATACGTGTGCTCATTTAATGAGTAAATAATTGCGTCATTCGTGAGTTATGACTAATTTTCTCTTATATTTGGTCTAAAAAAACAGAGGCATTTGCTGTTTGTGAGAATTACTCACCTCCAGAAGGGTTCAATGAGAAAGATTTGCACCGACTCCTCGAGAAGGTCGGGACTCCATCTGGTGCAGACGACTTAGGTCTCTTTCTTTCTCTATATTGTGTGTGTGTATATTTATCTTTAGTATGATAATATAATAGTTTTTTGATTTTTGTGAAATGGAAGATTGTAGCAGCGGATGGTTAGAAGGGGCAAACAAGGTTTATATACCATTTCTGGCTTGTGGGGACCTCAGTGGTTATGACTCGGACTGATCGTATCCGCTTTCTAAAGCCCCTGTGGTTCCTACAAGATCTTGGACCCGGTGCAGCCTCCGATTGACCCGCCTTATAAGAGAGCTCTGGAAATGAAGAAGGCTTCAAACCATGGACTTGAAAAACTTTCCCTTGATTCTTGATTTTCTTAACTGATCATTCTTATTTGTCACTTTGTACTTTAATTGGATTGAATTTAGTAATCATTTGAGATTGTGTGGTTAAAAACATTAAATTAAAGGATAGCCTTTGATTGATTTTAAGGTGTTGAATTGCCATAGATAAATTATAGCATATAAGCTTAAAACTAATGTACACTTGTGTTTATCTCATTGTACTTTTAATAACTGATATTGTTAATCGGATTGTGTTACTACATGCGGATTGTGACGCTTAAGTGTCATTGATCAGAATATTTTACTTGAACAAGATGTAGAGGTTGGTTACTAACTCTTATTCCCACGTGTTGGGTTTTTAGTTTTTAAACGATCTTGATTTTAAAATATGTTTTAGGCTGGTTAAGTTGTTACAAACAAATATTAAGGAAGCAATCACAGATTAATATAATATTAGGAAAATAAAATCTTTTATAAGGTTTTAACCCATTGCTCCAGACTTTGGATCAAAAACAAAGGAAAAGAGTTTTTTACATTCACAATGTAGGCTATGGGATTTCGAGATAGATTTGGTAAATAACCCAAGGAATCTGTCACACCAATCAAGTTTCTGGTGTTTACCAATGAAAGCTTTTTCAAGAAACAAGACATTCTCCAAGGAAGTTAACATGATAATTCGTATTATTACTGGTTGGTTTCCCCCCCTTTTGGTTGGTTTAACTTACTAGTAGGGCGGACAATTTCTGTTACGACTCGAAATTCGACACGCAAAATATAGGTTTTGGGTCGGTTGGCGTGACCCGTTTTCTTAAACAGGTCAACCCGAAACTAACATGTTAAAAAGTGGGTTGACCAGTTAACCCATTTTAGAATTTAAGAGAAATTATTTTTTTTTGAAGGACCAACAAATATAGAATGCCTAGATACTCTGTACGAGGTGACCCAATGGCTATAGGTCTCCACGAGCTGGCCCAACCCAATCGTACGGAGCCCTTAAGCGCCTCCATTAGATAAATTAATATTTTGATTATAGAGATAACAATGGTTAAATTTTAAAGTTAAATACTTTAATTTATAATTTTACATATATCTGTTAACTTTTAAAAGTTAAACTAGTTACTTATTAAAATATTTATATCCACTCTTCAGAGCATGTTTGGAATTGAGTTTGAAAAATGTTTATTGGCTTATTGGTGTTTTCAAAAAGCTAATAAGTTTAAATGTGTTTGGTAATCACAAAAAACTTTCTTATTTTAACTTTTTGAAATGGTTAAAAAACAGTTTTTTAAAAGTCCTAAATCTTAGCTTTTCAAAATGGTTTTTGAAAATGCCAATAAGCATTTTTCAAACTCAATCCCAAACATGCTCTCAATTCCAATATTTTTGTTTTGTTTGTTCTAATCGTCTAATCTCTTATTATTTCCATTCGCTTGTTCTTATCTTGAGCAAAATATTTGAATCTAAGTTTGTTAATTGGGAGGAGAGATAAATACACAAAAACAGTTAGATCTATCGCAAATTAGATAAATGTTTTATATGAATAAGAATTCATATTAAGCCACTAGGTATTACTCATATTTATCAATGAACGTAAAATGTGTTGACCCGAATACGACACTGATTTAAATGGGTCGACACGACACGAATAAATATACGGGTTGGGTTAGGAAAAATCTCACACACCAACCCGCTAACCCGAAACATATCAATCCATCAACCTGACACGATTGATATCCCTAGATCCAAGAGGCATAAAGGAGTTAAGTTGACCTCGAGCTTGGCCTTTCAAACTAAAAGAGCTTGGACTAGACTGGTGTAAAACTTTGTGTTTAAAGCTTAAACTCTTTTTGTACTTGTCCGTCGTTTGTTGTTTATTAATTATTTAACTAGTTATTTATTATATAACTATTTTTATAAATTTATTTGATTACTTTTTATACATTTATAATTAGACATATAAAACATATTATTAAAAAAAATAACATATACAATGATATTGAGTGGGTCCAGGCCAGATCACGTTGAGCTTAATTTTGTTAGGAGCTCACCTTTACACAAGTAAGGCAAGGTCGGATGCGTTTGATATTGTTTATCATCATTAACACATGATTCTAATCAACTAGACCTACAACAATGGCCCCAAAAGTACTCGTGCCCAATCGCCCCATGATGATGTAATATCGGGTGGACGCCTTTACGACTAGGAAGGTAAGAATGTGCTCCTCAATGACGGTAGATCAAATACAACAAAAGAAAAACTAAGTAACTTCACTTCAAGTACATACATTAAGACAGTATCCTTGAAAATCCATTAAATGGTGGAAGTACATAAATAAATGTTTAGTTGAGCGGAGAGTTTTGGAATTAGGGCTTGTGTGCTTTAAGGTTAGTTGACTTTAGTACATGAGTTAGAGCTAAAAGGAGTCAAAAGAAGGTGCTTAATGAATGAAGGATTCGAACATACATGAGAAGTAAATATCTTGAAGGTCGTAGATTATAAACCGCCTGACTACAAGGAAATTTTGATTTCCGTTTCCACTACTTTATTATTAGTCAATTTATGGGTTCAATCTCCTTTCAATAACAAATATTACCATACGAAAATACAAAAATTATGGGTTCAAGTGTTGTTATGATTCTGTGTTTAAGCTAACAAGTTGAATTTCTTAACCCAAACATGACTCATATAATTGAACATCTACAACGGACGTTAGTGGCTGACGCAACACTTAGGTAACGATCAAGTCCACGGACGATAAACGCGCCGCATTAGCTGCCACATAAGATTTTCACTTTCAAACATCGAAAACTCTCATTTCTTCTCCAACGCTATATCCACTTTTAAACACTTCTATCTTCCACATAATCACCTCCAGTGTGCCGGCTTTTAAATGAAAATTAATTACATTAGTCCCACTTATTATGTTTGCTTTCATTTTGTTTTGTGGATATACGTTAAACTGAATATCACCTCCAATGAGCATTTGTCCAGTACATAATTCTAAATGAGAACTAAACATGGCATTGGAGTTGCTTTTAGGAAAAAGTATTGAAATATGATTGTAATAAGTGTAACCTGATTTACATAGCATCGCTTTATCTATACCAGGTATTGTTATGCATCACTATAAATGATATAATCATAACGATGTTTGAAGGGGTATGCACCCGCCTTAACATCGAGCGGGGCGGGTCAACCCACAAGATATAAACAAGAGGCTTGAAATCAGGATGTCATGAAGACACAAAGCCAAAACCTATGCGCAAGCGCATGAAACATCTGCGCGTGACCTATGCGCATGAAACATCTGCGCGTGACCTATGCGCAAGCCAAAACCTATGCGCAAGCACACAACACACATTTAGTGAGAATAAAGAGAAGACCTTGCGCATCCCCGGGATAGGCGCATAAAGGCCGCGCGTAAGCGACACAAGACCTTAATTTATTATGTTTGGCTTATTTTATTATATGGACTAATACAATATTATTGGGCTGAGGGGGTTTTGTGAAGGTAACCCCAACTGGGCTAGGCCCATTAGGGTACCATGATGGTGGCCATGAGGCTCCCTATATAAGGAGGTCTCCACCTCCTTATTGACGGGGGTTGTTGTTCTCAATAAAAGCCACCACCATAACCATTTTTGTGTCTGTAAACAAGAGATCCTCGAGATTTCTTAGCAGTCACCTCCACACCCCCAAAAAAGCCATTGCAGATCTTAAGCTACCGGAGAAGAAGATCGAGTCGTGGTTCGTTCATCTCGAAGACCGGGAAACATCGTCATGGATCAGGTCAGATTCTTTTCATGTTTCTACATTGGCGCCATCCGTGGGACGGCAACGAACCACACTTCGTTTTTCGTCTCGGTCCTCCGATCTGTTCATCAAATACTCTAGATCTACGATTTCTTCTTTCAGATCTGTTCTATGGAAGTCCAAAAATCCGCAGATCTGAAAATATTTCTAGATTCGAAAATATACAAGGAGAAATATCACCAAACTTTGGGGAAAACCCTTATATCTGTGTTTTTCTAAGTGAAATATACCAGATCTAGTTATGATTTTTTCAGATCTGGGTTCGTTTGAGCAATAGTCACATTTCATATTCATAGATCTATAAATCCTTTCAGATCTGTTGGTTTTTACATAAAACCTACCTGATGTCATATTGAAAGGCACGCACATGCTTTGCCTTGATTAGAGCACCAAACTATTAAGGGTTGGAAAATTGACAGAAAAATCGGTGTGCTCGCCATCCGCACTCCGGCGTCCGCATAACCCATCCGCGGTACATAGGAGCATCTTCCGCGGATAACATAAACAGCTTCAGTAAGCAAAGTTCCCGCGTGGCGTTATCAAAGCCTTAAGGGTCAACTTTAGCTTCCGCAATCAACTCTTGCTTCCGCAAGCAAAGTTCCCGCGAAACAAAGGCACAATCAAAGCCTCAAGGGTCAACTTCTGCTTCCGCAAGCAAAGTTCCCGCGTGGCGTTATCAAAGCCTCAAAGGTCAACTTCTGCTTCCGCAAGCAAAGTTCCCGCGTGGCGTTATCAAAGCCTTAAGGGTCAACTTAGCTTCCGCAATCAACTTCTGCTTCCGCAAGCAAAGTTCCCGCAAGGCACAATCAAAGCCTCAAGGGCCAAGTTCTGCTTCCGCAAGCAAAGTTCCAGCGTGGCGTTATCAAAGCCTTAAGGGTCAACTTTAGCTTCCGCAATCAACTCTTGCTTCCGCAAGCAAAGTTCCCGCGAAACAAAGGCACAATCAGATCAACACTCCACCACCTATGGAAGACTTCGCCACGATGCATGCATGCGTCCCCGCGGATGAGCATTCCACCATCATGCATGCGCGGGCCGCGGATAATGCACTACCCCGCCATGCATGCATGCAGCCGCGGATCAACATTCCACCACCTATGAAAGATTCCAACGCCATGCATGCGCAAGCAACCCTTCGCCATGCATGCGCGCTCAACTCTCCGCCATGCATGCGCGCTCAACTCTCCGCCATGCATGCGCGCTCAACTCACGCAGGCATTATGCGTGCTCCATACTCCCTCTAGTAGACCAACTCCACCACCAGTCACATGTGAGTAGACGTGCTAAAAGCCGTCCGTGGCAGGTCATATACGCGGACTGCAAGACGTTTTCTTGATGTGTGAGTTAACTCTTTATATCTCACGATATATATATATATACATACACATATGCAGATGTGTAAGCAAAGCACATGTCGTGTGCAATGATGGTACACTTTTTAATAGAGGAAGGAATTGTTTCCAATTTTTCATAACAGCCCCTCATCCGCCCATGTGATTAAAACTTTATTAACAAGTTTATTATTACAAGTTCAATGCTCCTAACATTATTTAGCGGCAATGAACTGAGGGACTATCGTGGTATACCACCACTACATTATCGCGATGGAAGACATCCGAATCTTAGGTCGGGAGCCTAATAATATCCCAAACGGCCACGCGCCAAAATTAAAAGGTTGGGAATCCTCATAAACCCATACGGCTACGCACCATACTTAAAGGTTGGGAATCCTCATAAACCCATACGACTACGCGCCATACTTAAAGGTTGGGAATCCTCATAAACCCATACGGCTACGCGCCATAATTAAAAGGTTGGGAATCCTCATAAACCCATACGGCTACGCACCATACTTAAAGGTTGGGAATCCTCATAAATCCATAAGGCTACGCGCCATACTTAAAGGTTGGGAATCCTCATAAAACCATACGGCTACGCGCCATAATTAAAAGGTTGGGAATCCTCATAAAACCATACGGCTACGCGCCAAAATTAAAAGGTTGGGAATCCTCATAAACCCATACGGCTACGCGCCAAATTTAAAGGTTGGGAATCCTCATAAACCCATACGGCTACGCGCCAAACATAAAGGTCGGGAGCCTAATAATATCCCACATAGCCACGCGCCAAACATAAAGGTCGGGAGCCTAATAATATCCCACATGGCCACGCGCCAAACATAAAGGTTGGGAGTCTAATAATATCCCAAACGGCCACGCGCCAACGTAGGTTGGGCACACCTCATAATTTGCCCGAGGATGGGAACCTTGTAATACATCTACTTTTAGTTGTTATGTTTTTGCAGGTTCTGCTACGAGTCGCACAAGCACCTATGACATTATTATTATTATCTGGCCGTTTTTGCCTCCATCATTATTTTGAAGACAATTTGGGATAGTCATCCTGCGTAGAAGAGGCCCTTGTGGGCCAGTCATTATCATCATATTATAGCTCATAAGCCGCAACTCGCGCATGCTTCATTATTTTATAGCTCGTAAGTCGCCTCGCGCGCAAGCTTCATTATTTTTATAGCTCTGCACCATTATTATCATAAGGATCACAACATGTCACCATCATGGAGAAAACCTCTCAAAACTCAAAGAAAATAAAGACAAGGACGAAGAAAAGAAAAAGAAAAAACAAGCCTTATTGAAAAAGCAAACTATTAAGTCTAATATCTATCTTACCTCGCTAGCGCGAGACAAGACACACATTAGACTAGGGGGGCTTGAAGGGGTATGCACCCGCCTTAACATCGAGCGGGGCGGGTCAACCCACAAGATATAGACAAGAGGCTTGAAATCAGGATGTCATGAAGACACAAAGCCAAAACCTATGCGCAAGCGCATGAAACATCTGCGCGTGACCTATGCGCATGAAACATCTGCGCGTGACATATGCGCAAGCCAAAACCTATGCGCAAGCACAAAACACACATTTAGTGAGAATAAAGAGAAGACCTTGCGCATCCCCGGGATAGACGCATAAAGGCCGCGCGCAAGCGACACACGACCTTAATTTATTATGTTTGGCTTATTTTATTATATGGACTAATACAATATTATTGGGCTGAGGGGGTTTTGTGGAGGTAACCCCAACTGGGCTAGGCCCATTAGGGTACCATGATGGTGGCCATGAGGCTCCCTATATAAGGAGGTCTCCACCTCCTTATTGACGGGGGTTGTTGTTCTCAACAAGAGCCACCACCATAACCATTTTTGTGTCTGTAAACAAGAGATCCTCGAGATTTCTTAGCAGTCACCTCCACACCCCCAAAAAAGCCATTGCAGATCTTAAGCTACCGGAGAAGAAGATCGAGTCGTGGTTCGTTCATCTCGAAGACCGGGAAACATCGTCATGGATCAGGTCAGATTCTTTTCATGTTTCTACATTGGCGCCATCCGTGGGACGGCAACGAACCACACTTCGTTTTTCGTCTCGGTCCTCCGATCTGTTCATCAAATACTCTAGATCTACGATTTCTTCTTTCAGATATGTTCTATGGAAGTCCAAAAATCCGCAGATCTGAAAATATTTCTAGATCCGAAAATATACAAGGAGAAATATCACCAAACTTTGGGGAAAACCCTTAGATCTGTGTTTTTCTAAGTGAAATATACCAGATCTAGTTATGATTTTTTCAGATCTGGGTTCGTTTGAGCAATAGTCACATTTCATATTCATAGATCTATAAATCCTTTCAGATCTGTTGGTTTTTACATAAAACCTACCTGATGTCATATTGAAAGGCACGCATATGCTTTGCCTTGATTAGAGCACCAAACTATTAAGGGTTGGAAAATTGACAGAAAAATCGGTGTGCTCGCCATCCGCACTCCGGCGTCCGCATAACCCATCCGCGGTACATAGGAGCATCTTCCGCGGATAACATAAACAGCTTCAGCAAGCAAAGTTCCCGCGTGGCGTTATCAAAGCCTTAAGGGTCAACTTTAGCTTCCGCAATCAACTCTTGCTTCCGCAAGCAAAGTTCCCGCGAAACAAAGGCACAATCAAAGCCTCAAGGGTCAACTTCTGCTTCCGCAAGCAAAGTTCCCGCGTGGCGTTATCAAAGCCTCAAAGGTCAACTTCTGCTTCCGCAAGCAAAGTTCCCGCGTGGCGTTATCAAAGCCTTAAGGGTCAACTTAGCTTCCACAATCAACTTCTGCTTCCGCAAGCAAAGTTCCCGCAAGGCACAATCAAAGCCTCAAGGGTCAAGTTCTGCTTCCGCAAGCAAAGTTCCCGCGTGGCGTTATCAAAGCCTTAAGGGTCAACTTTAGCTTCCGCAATCAACTCTTGCTTCCGCAAGCAAAGTTCCCGCGAAACAAAGGCACAATCAGATCAACACTCCACCACCTATGGAAGACTTCGCCACGATGCATGCATGCGTCCCCGCGGATGAGCATTCCACCATCATGCATGCGCGGGCCGCGGATAATGCACTACCCCGCCATGCATGCATGCAGCCGCGGATCAACATTCCACCACCTATGAAAGATTCCAACGCCATGCATGCGCACGCAAACCCTTCGCCATGCATGCGCGCTCAACTCTCCGCCATGCATGCGAGCTCAACTCTCCGCCATGCATGAGCGCTCAACTCACGCAGGCATTATGCGTGCTCCATACTCCCTCTAGTAGACCAACTCCGCCACCAGTCACATGTGAGTAGACGTGCTAAAAGCCGTCCGTGGCAGGTCATATACGCGGACTGCATGACGTTTTCTTGATGTGTGAGTTAACTCTTTACATCTCTCGATATATATATATATATATATATATATACATACACATATGCAGATGTGTAAGCAAAGCACATGTCGTGTGCAATGATGGTACACTTTTTAAAAGAGGAAGGAATTGTTTCCAATTTTTCATAACAGCCCCTCATCCGCCCATGTGATTAAAACTTTATTAACAAGTTTATTATTACAAGTTCAATGCTCCTAACATTATTTAGCGGCAATGAACTGAGGGACTATCGTGGTATACCACCACTACATTATCGCGATGGAAGACATCCGAATCTTAGGTCGGGAGCCTAATAATATCCCAAACGGCCACGCGCCAAAATTAAAAGGTTGGGAATCCTCATAAACCCATACGGCTACGCACCATACTTAAAGGTTGGGAATCCTCATAAACCCATACGACTACGCGCCATACTTAAAGGTTGGGAATCCTCATAAACCCATACGGCTACGCGCCATAATTAAAAGGTTGGGAATCCTCATAAACCCATACGGCTACGCACCATACTTAAAGGTTGGGAATCCTCATAAATCCATACGGCTACGCGCCATACTTAAAGGTTGGGAATCCTCATAAACCCATACGGCTACGCGCCATAATTAAAAGGTTGGGAATCCTCATAAAACCATACGGCTACGCGCCAAAATTAAAAGGTTGGGAATCCTCATAAACCCATACGGCTACGCGCCAAATTTAAAGGTTGGGAATCCTCATAAACCCATACGGCTACGCGCCAAACATAAAGGTCGGGAGCCTAATAATATCCCACATAGCCACGCGCCAAACATAAAGGTCGGGAGCCTAATAATATCCCACATGGCCACGCGCCAAACATAAAGGTTGGGAGCCTAATAATATCCCAAACGGCCACGCGCCAACGTAGGTTGGGCACACCTCATAATTTGCCCGAGGATGGGAACCTTGTAATACATCTACTTTTAGTTGTTATGTTTTTGCAGGTTCGGCTACTAGTCGCACAAGCACCTATGGCATTATTATTATTATCTGGCCGTTTGTGCCTCCATCATTATTTTGAAGACAAGTTGGGATAGTCATCCTGCGTAGAAGAGGCCCTTGTGGGCCAGTCATTATCATCATATTATAGCTCATATGCCGCAACTCGCGCATGCTTCATTATTTTATAGCTCGTAAGTCGCCTCGCGCGCAAGCTTCATTATTTTTATAGCTCTGCACCATTATTATCATAAGGATCACAACATGTCACCATCA
Source organism: Bidens hawaiensis (assembly GCF_021521415.1). Taxonomy (NCBI): domain Eukaryota; kingdom Viridiplantae; phylum Streptophyta; class Magnoliopsida; order Asterales; family Asteraceae; genus Bidens; species Bidens hawaiensis. Next base: position 65,141 of record NW_027499715.1, on the reverse strand, counting down.
TGGAGAAAACCTCTCAAAACTCAAAGAAAATAAAGACAAGGCCGAAGAAAAGAAAAAGAAAAAACAAGCCTTATTGAAAAAGCAAACTATTAAGTCTAATATCTATCTTACCTCGCTCGCGCGAGACAAGACACACATTAGACTAGGGGGGCTTGAAGGGGTATGCACCCGCCTTAAAATCGAGCGGGGCGGGTCAACCCACAAGATATAAACAAGAGGCTTGAAATCAGGATGTCATGAAGACACAAAGCCAAAACCTATGCGCAAGCGCATGAAACATCTGCGCGTGACCTATGCGCATGAAACATCTGCGCGTGACTTATGCGCAAGCCAAAACCTATGCGCAAGCACACAACACACATTTAGTGAGAATAAAGAGAAGACCTTGCGCATCCCCGGGATAGACGCATAAAGGCCGCGCGCAAGCGACACACGACCTTAATTTATTATGTTTGGCTTATTTTATTATATGGACTAATACAATATTATTGGGCTGAGGTGGTTTTGTGGAGGTAACCCTAACTGGGCTAGGCCCATTAGGGTACCATGATGGTGGCCATGAGGCTCCCTATATAATGAGGTCTCCACCTCCTTATTGACGGGGGTTGTTGTTCTCAATAAGAGCCACCACCATAACCATTTTTGTGTCTGTAAACAAGAGATCCTCGAGATTTCTTAGCAGTCACCTCCACACCCCCAAAAAAGCCATTGCAGATCTTAAGCTACCGGAGAAGAAGATCGAGTCGTGGTTCGTTCATCTCGAAGACCGGGAAACATCGTCATGGATCAGGTCAGATTCTTTTCATGTTTCTACAATGTTGACATCTGAAATCTAACTGGCAGAGTAATATAAACATACATATGAAATCCGAATGAGAGTCATATACCAGACACAATCCAGTTCCTATCCGATTAGGATACTATGGTCTAATTTGATCCGACAAACCGAGTATGGTATCATATATATCTCTTAATAAATAACAACTCAACTCAAACCGAATTTGGATTAAACAATATTAAATATTGGAGTAATAGTTAAATTGAGATTTAAGAGAGCATGCAAAGATGTAATATGTAAGCAATGAAAGTGCGAGCATCTTCGTGCATGGTGAGGCGGCGTTGAAGTGGGGTCAGCCCGCGTGCAATGTTTAGTTGCATTATATTCACGGTTTATATATACGCCTCTTTTAACATTTTTTAAGCCCTTGTTGCCTTTTATTCTTTTAATAATTACATGAAATCATTTAGCGGTCGTTTGATATATAATACGTCTTCACTATTTTATTTTTATTTGGACAAATTAGTTTTTAATGATTTTTAAACAATTTATACCAAACATTACCTTTAAGTAGTTATGTTGTAAAAGGCAGTCTCACTATATCATAATAATCATAGTTTTTACTCGCTTACACCTGATTTTCGCTCAATATTTAATATGTTTCTCCACTTCATCCATAATCATTCATGTAAACAAAATCGAGTAAAATTCATATGAAAATCTATGATGATTTGCAATGAGATTATATTCTTGACAATCAAAATAAGAATTTATGACTTTTACTAGTTAAAGTGCTAGCATAGACTATTAACAGCAAATAAGTTACCTTATGTAGAAACAATTTTTTTTTTTTAAATTGTTAGTGACCAAAGTAACATCTGGTACCTATATGCTAAAATAATAAAGTTACTACTGATAAGAGTTTCGGTTGATGTTTTCATTAATATAGTTTGTTAATTATTTTTTTTTCGAATGACGGTATATTATAAAGAAGGTGAATCAGCCCAAAGAAACTTAGAATCTTTATTCCTTTCACAATCTTGTTCGGACATGTATTTATGTTGTCAAATATCTTTTTGTTTATTAATTTCCTTAAGCTCCAAATCGTGACCCGAAATTATCGAGATATGCGGATGTCGTTGATTGAATTGTGGTTCTATAACGTCGGCTATGGAATAAAACATACAACGGCGGAGTTTGCACCACGTTAAAATACTTTTCCAAACCATATTGGCCCGTGAAGAAACACGGATCCACTCCCCTTAACGGGTTTTCGGATCCAATTAGTCCACATGGTAGGATACGATAACAACTAACACAATATGAGTATAACTTCCCAAAGCCCAGTGACTGAAACCTGCAAAACAGACACTGTGAGTCTCGTCACGGGAAGAACAAGAGGGGGGGGGGGGGGTCTTCCCGTAACCACCCTCCGGCGTGAGAATCAGTACCGTTCTTAAGAGGGAAAGTACTAAAGTATTAGAGCAAGTACAGTGAGAGTGAATGTGAATGAATACCTCATGCAGGTTGACAAGGTATTTATAGGCGAAGGATGTGGGAAGGTGATTGGGCCAGCTGTCCCTTTCTAGAAGATCTTAATAACCGTCTGGACGCGTGTCCCTTTGTGATAGGTTGAGCTATACGTCCCATGTGCATGGGTATAACAACCTGGACACGTTTCACCCTATGATAGGATGAATCAAACCCTGGCCATGTGCACGGTTATAACAACCTGGCCAGATGTCCTTCATTTATTGGCTGACGAGTCACGTATTCTCCAAGTAACAATCATGGTTATTCTTCTAGAAAGTAATTAGTTATTTGCAGCTGTCCTGTTGGCATTGCCTCCTGGTCATCTTAGCGAACGGATGTCTTGTCCTGCGGATGACGTCTAAGGGTGCCAGGATGCTTCCGCATATGTCAAGTGGTGTTTCTTCTTTAGACGGTTAAGCGGGTGATCCGTATGTCCCGCGGATGACTTGTGAGGAGCTCTTAGTTGACCCGCGGGTAGTACTTAAGGGTTTGTGGGTCTTTTTGGTACCCTACCTCTATAAGTCCCCCCAGTCCAGTGTTTCTTCCGCGGGGGGTTTTTTGAATCTTGTAAGTTGTTGAAATATCTTTTGTTGGAAACTGTGGATAATCATGAAAAAGAACAAGTTGACCACCCGCAGGTGCGTGAACAGATGATGGGATGTTTATGACGGTTGTCACTGTATCCGACTGTGCACCGTTTTCTCTTTTTTGAATTTCCTGCGTAACGTGGCGATTTTTGATTGAGCGATGATTTTCTCTCTCCACTGTTCATATCCCATCACATTAATTGCGATGGGTATAAATAGTGGAGGTTACTTCTTTTTGAAGTTTTATCGCCTTTGATTTCAGAATATCTTTCTTCTTTTTCTCTCTGAAGATTTCGATCAATCACTAAATCTCCCCAAGTTTGTTCATTGTTCTTCGTTTCTTTTGTTTAAAATGATGGCTGGTCAATCTGAAGTTGATGAAGTAGAGATTCAGTACGCGGGTGACGAGCCTGTTCTTGAAAAGTCCAAGGACAATTTCCTTTTTCCAGTAAAGGTGCGAGCCGAACCCTTAGTCTCGGACGTTACCTTTCGCTTAGGTGCGTGCACTTTAAACCCTCCTCCACTTAACGCCCTTTCTTCTGATGGGGTTATCATCATTTTATCGTCATGTGACGATTCTGCTACCCAGGAAGAAGAAAGCGTTGATGACGCTCCTGAATTTTCATCTGTCTCGCATCTGTTGGCAGAACTGGAACAGAAGAGGACTTTCAAGTCTTCTCAGGCGAGCGACACATGTACAAGTGCTGCGGGTACCAAAGGCGAACCAGCGGCTAAGAGACAGCGGACTCATCGTCCCAAGAAACTGCAGTCTAGTCTTGCTGATCGGATGAAGACGATGACTGGTACGTACTTCACTTTTTGTATTTCACTACTTTGGTTAGTAGTTGAGTGTGATTTTCTTGTGTAGATCCGTCGATTATTGGAGACGATGTATCTGACAAGTTACCATCACCAACACCTAGGTTTGAGAAACAACCATCTCCTCCCGAGGAGGAAACGGAAGATAGGCCTTCTACTCCTCTTACTGAGGCAAATGTGGAGGGGTCAAGTCTCCAGTCTGGCCCCAATGATTTTTTTGACTACCTTTTTCAGACTGGGGATGCTACTGGTTTCCAGGAGAATAACCCGACTGTGAATGCGGAGGGTTTCAGGACTGATGAATCTCCACCTCGCCCTCTTCCACAATTTTTTGCTACTTCTTCTCCTTTATCCACGGGTGGAGAAGGATATTTCCAATTTGGACAAGCATTTCACGGTGCCAGGGAGGCAGCAACACAAAGTGCTCCTCAACAATCTTCCTCAATCCCCGTTCGACTCCGTGCATCAAGCTCTGATTATTGCAGAGGAACGAATCTAGGCGAGAACTATAGTTTGTTCGTCCCTGACTGGGATATTGTCAATGGGTCTCGTTTCACTAACCCGACCGTTTTCATGACGTCCGTTAGTCAGAGTGTTCCTCCCGCGGAACGAATTCACCAGCGTGGACGTTCTCGTCACGATCTTCACACTGATTTTTCTTCGTCCTTTGCCAATGCTTTGGCTTGTGGACAAGAAATATTACGCGAGTGGTGAACGACGGGAGGTAAACTAGGAGAAGCTTCTCGAGCTATCGAGGAAGCTAAAAAAGAAGTGACGGAGCATCGGTCGGCGGCAAACACGGAGAAGTGGAAACTATCTGATGCCGAAAATTCCCTTAAGGGTGAGAAAGACCGTAATGTTGCCGCTGCCCGTCAGTGGAAATAAGCCTGCGAGAGGCAAAACGGTGTCCTCGAGGCTGCTCGTGCTGAAACTTAGAAGAAGAAGGAAGACTTGGCGAGGGCCCTTGAAACTAATTCGGCCTTAGAAAGCCAGGTAACCTGCCAAGGCAACCGTATCCAGGAGCTTGAGGCGGAGCTGAAACTGCAGAATGAGCGATCTGAGCTTAAAGACAAGAATGCTGCAGAAATGCAATCTGCTTATGACTACTTGCTGCAATCTCGTGTGGAAGCGGAAGCTCGTGCCACTGAAGCTTTCGAGGACAAACAGAAGATGGCCGACGAGTTGCGGGAGTTTCAGATCAAGGCGGAGCGCGCTGAGCAAGATCGACAATGGTTCCTCACCCGAGGGCTTGATTTTGTAAGGTTCCTTCATATGTTTTTCATTGCATACTTGTAACATCCTAAAATTTTTATATTGATAAATAAAAGAAAGTTATGTTTAGTAAATTCACGTTTTAGTTATTTAATGTCGAGTAAGGAACGGGTCTTGGGCTTAGTCATTTTATGAACTCGGCCTGTCTCGACCCGTAGGAAGCCAACCCGAGCCTAACCAAACCCGTAGTATATAAACGAAAGTTCTTGACACTTCCACCATTTTCACCATCTTCCTTCACTTACACCCACCCAAACACTCTCATTTCTAGAGAGAGAAGCTAGAGAGAGAAAGTTCTCAAATCACAAATCCGAGTCCACAATCTTGTTCCTAATCGTTTTTGGTAAGTCCCTCTCGAAAATCATCCGTTTTCATAACCATTTCGGCCTCAAATCGAGCAAAAACGTAACTTGAGTTTTCGGGTCAAAAACCGCCTTGTTTTGGTGTCAAAATGCAAGCTTTTGTGTTTAAAAGTACTAGGAATCGATAGCCCTTTCAATCCCGAGCATTTCCATGTCAAAAACTTCGATTTTGGGTCAAAAATCTGGAAAATCTGGAAAACCCGTGGGTTTCTCCGTCGCCCAGCTTGAAGGAGTCGAATCAGACTCATTCGATCGAACCAGTCGATCGAATCAGTCCATTCGATCGAATGCGTAGATCGAACAAGTCCAGTCGACCGAATAGGGAAGCAACCGAATGGTCTCCAACTCATTCGATCGAATGAGTTTTGTATTCGATCGAATGAGTGTTGTATTCGATCGAACGTGTTCCTGTTTGATCGAACATGTTCCTATTCGATCGAACGTGTTGTATTCGATCGAACGTGTTCCTATTCGATCGAATCAAGCCAGAACCAAGTTGTTTCCAAGATTCGCCTGAAGTGAAGTTCGTTTATGAAATAAATTAAAAACCTAATGGAAAATGTGTTAAGGCGGGTTATCGAAAATGAGTAGTAGTAATAGTAGTAGCAGTAATTGATATGTGTAAATATTATACAGTTAGCCGAGCCCAGTTAAAGAAAGGAATTACAATCAACGGCGAGCGTAACAGGATCCAGGTGAGTTTCTAGCCCCATTCCTTGTTATGTTTTCGGGGCTGTGTGCATACTTGATGTGTTGTTAATACATTTATCCAAAGTGATAAGTTGTATGCCATAGGTGATATATGTGATATGTATGAATGATTGCTTGATGGTTCGTGAACGATCTTCGGATATTGCACGTACTGTCAGGTTGTAACGTTATAAATACGGCAAGTATGATATGTATGTTTATGTGTATGAACGTAAGAAAGTTAATAAAAGAAGGAAATGACGGTTGTATGGTTGTATGGTTACGAAAGGGGTACCGAGCCCTAATAATACTCGAGGTATGATGTATGGTTGTATGGTAACGAAGAGGGAATCGAACCCTACTAATATTCGAAAACATGGGACCAGACCCTAATAATATCTGTGATGTTAGGGACCAGACCCTAATAATATCTGTGATGTTAGGGACCAGACCCTCATAATATCTGTGATGATAGGGACCAGACCCTTATAATATCTGTGATGTTAGGGACCAGACCCTTATAATATCTGTGATGTTAGGGACCAGACCCTTATAATATCTGTGAGGTTATAGGGCGAAAGGCTCTTTAAAACGTATGATTATGAATGTAAAGAAAGTATGTAAGTAAGAAAGGAAGTATGTAAGTAAGAAAGAAAGTATGTAAGTAAGAATGAAGGTATGAGTACTTATGTGTGTATGAAAGAAAGTTATGAGGTTAAGTACGTATGTATGTAACAAGGTATTGTATGGTAGTGTATGATTAACTAGAACTCACTCAGCGTAGCTGACTTTTAGTATGCACGCAGGTGAGTAGGATGAGACAGCTGGCTTGAGTGGAGGACACATGGCAGAAGACCTAAGCCTGGCATCTGAAGATCCGATATGTTTTATAAGTTACGTTTTTGATTTTGAAAGACAAGAGGAATGTTTAAAGACATGATTATGAATTGATATGTAATGTTTTATGAAAGTTTTATATTCCGCGTAAAGTTTTTAATTAACTCTGATATTTAGAACTGTGTTCATGAGTAAATCCAACACGAAAGTAGGGTTACCGGTAACGGGGCCTTACACAGAAACACATCTAATAACCTCTGGGGACACTGTTAACCCAGAAACACATTTAATACCCTCTGGGGACACTGTTAACCCAGAAACTCATTTAATAACCTCTGGGGACACTGTTAACCCAGAACACTGTTTCGGGCCTTACAATATTAACAACTCAGACAATTACCATCTTAGTACATTTCCGTACGATTCCCGTACAATAAACAATATATATAAATCCACGCAAATCCATGCGTTCAGTAAAATCCACGCAAATCCATGCGTTCAGTATGTACTTAAATATTTAAATAATAACATGCTTTCCGCCCCGGGAAAATATTTAAAACAGTTCAGTAAAAAGGGGCTCGTGAAACTCACCTTAGCACATGCAAGCAGGGTAACAATAATCATTATCAGTTAACACGTCCAATCTGTAATATGATCCCTACGATCGTTACTATACACTCATTATTAATATAACTTTAACCAAGTTAACCGGTACATATGGGGGCACTGTTAACCCAGCACTGTACCTGTTCTGGGGGCAAGGTTAACCCAGAAACATTTCTCCGGACTCAGATTGTGATGTCGTTTAGTGTTCCATGGTCACAACTACTATTAGTTGTTTTTCTCGTTTTGCGTGCCTAGCACGGTTATCCGTTTTTATGTTTCAAAAAAATGAGTTTGGTCACACACGACCCGAAAATAGTCGTTGACTGATAATTTAATTAAAGATGTGAAATTATAGCTCGGTTTAGACGTCCCGATTGGCCGCGGGACCCGTTTCCGTCTTTGGCGTACCGGAAACTGTTAAAATAGGTTAAAATTACTCAAATCATTCGAATTATTTTCGGCTGATTTATTTTTACTTGTCTAACTCATTTATATGAAAATAGCTCATTTTTAGGGTTTTTATACACTAGTCAGCTCGCTTATGCGAACTTTACGGTTTACGCGTTTTAACTTTAAAAGTTTGATAATTAGCACGATTTTTTATCCGTTTACTCCCGGATCTTGAAATTTTGCCCAAATCACTTTTTAACAGTGGGGAATTTTATAAAAATACTTCCAGAATTAATTCTTATATTTAAAATTTATTTATATATTTTTAAACACCATTTAAACACTAAATATGTCGTAAATACCAAACGATCTTAGAAAAATCCCAAATTTTTCCTGGATGTCCCCTGCCATCCACATAGTCCCCTGTAATTTTTCCAGAAGCAAAATCTTCTTTTACATCCCCCTTTTTACCAAAGCCGAGCTAGAAATCCCTAGAACTCGTTTAACCGAAAAGCCTAATTTGACTTCTCCAACGGACCTCAAATTTTGTGTGTGACTTATACATGATATGAAAAGCTTATCTGCAATTTTCCATAATTTTTCATGATATTTAACTATTTTTCACCATTTTTGGCCAAAACCGAGCATTAAATTCACCAAATATTCATCCTTTATCCAAAAATTACCAAAAATTCACAGAACTCTTATTTTCATGTGTAGAACATCCTTGAAAAATTTCATGACCTAACTCTAAATGACCAACAATCTGTCCAAAAACACATACACCGACATAAACCGAATATACCTTTCGTTTTCCGCCACTACAACCTACAAACTCGTCTTTCAGCCTTATCTACCACTAAACACAGAGCCTACAAACAACATACCACAATACCAAGCAAGTTACACTCACGATCAAGCCATTTCTTTCATGGTTACGGTTATGATACCAAAACAAAGATTTAACCGTAAAAATTCGTTTTTGACTCTTTTAACTCCTTTCTTGGACCAAGATCCCTTGTATAACTTGTATACATCACTTGATCATGCAAGAATCGGTTTCATATCGGGTTTTCACCCATTTTTCCCTTGAAACCTCATTTTCTCAAGATTTTGGAATTAAAAACCAAGATTAAACCATAATAACATGTTTATACCTTATGATTCTTGCTTAAAAACTTGGGTTTTTGGATGAATGTTGAAGAGTGTTGAGAGAAATGTGGAGTTGGAGTGTTAAAAAAAGAAAATGATATGTGTGTGTGCACCAAATGGACCGATCGGTCCATGTATGGTGTGGGGTGGGGCCCACATCTCAAACCTTGGCCACACATTTGGGTTGTGTAATCCGGATAATGTTGTGGATAATCTGGTTCAGTTCTTTTTCGGTTAAACACTTAATTCGGCTTAAAACGAGGCTAAAACGGTCGTTTTTCGGCTTAAAAATAAAATTTATATAAAACCGATTTAAAAACTTTAAAAACTTAAACCCTGACATTTATTGACTCAACACATCATATTGTCGGTCATTGTGCATCTTTTTCGGATTGATCGATCTTCTCTTGCTTGGTTTGATGTTAAAGGTTTCGTTTATCGTACCGACGTACCAATAAATCGAAATCCTTTTCCTGTGCTATAATTCACTTATCCCGTAACCTTAATACTTCGTAAACCTTACTAAACATCATATATTTCGTCTATAATGTAATCCTCGATTCATTCGGGTTTCAATAACTATCGATCGTTTGATCGCATATTCAATACGGTGAATTATATATTCACGTACAATCAATACAATGAACCATGTATTCTCGTATAATTACCATGGTAACTCATGTCCCCGACATTACATATAACGTAACTAACGTCTACCGGTTAGGGTATACCTGGTTTCGTCGGAATCGTTACATATATAAATTTCATTTTTTAGCCGAAAAACTACCGTTTTAACCTCGTTTTAAACCGAATTAAACGTTTAACCGAAAAACGAACTGAACCAGATTATCCAAACATTATCCAGATTACAGATATCCAAATGAGTGGCCAAGATTGAAAAGGTGGGTCCCACCCCACCCTTCCATGTAGTCCGATCGGATGGGGATGCTTCCCCTATCCTTTCATTTCTTTTTTCATCCAACCCTTTCAACAATCTTCATTTCCTCTCAACCCCTTGAGCTAAAAACCGAGGATTCTAGCAAGAAAAACCGAGGTAAAGATGTACGTGTTTATCTTCCTTTCTCGAGTTTAATTACAAGAAAATGAGCTTTCAAGTGAAAAAGGGTGAAAACCCGAGATGAAACCGATTCTTGCATGATCAAGTGATGTATACGGGTTATACAAGGGATCTTGGTCCAAGAAAGGAGTTAAACGAACCAAAAACGAATTTTTTACGGTTAAATCTTTGTTTTTATATCATAACCGAAACCATGAAAGAAATGGCTTGATTGTGGGTGTAACTTGCTTGGTATGGTGTTATTGAGCTCGTCGGTGTTGTCTCTAGTTGATAGCAAAGGCTAGAAAGCGAGATCCTTGCGGTTTGAAGCTAGAAACACAAGGTAGTTCGGTTTTTGTATGATGTTTGAGATTCAGACAGATTGTGATGTGTTTAGAGTTAGGTCATGAAATTTTTCAGAGGTGTTATATATATATATGAAAATATGAGTTATGTGAATATTTGGTAATTTTTGGACAAAGGATGAATATTTGGTGAATTTAATGCTCGGTTTTGGCCAAAAATGGTGAAAAATAGTTAAATATCATGAAAAATTATGGAAAATTCCAGATAAGCTTTTTATGTCATGTAAAAGTCACACAAAAAATTTTAGGTCCGTTGGAGAAGTCTAAGTAGGCTTTTCGGTTAAACGAGTTCTAGGGTTTTCTAGCTCGGTTTTAGTAAAAATGGCATGTAAAAGAAGTTTTTTGTTCTGAAAAAATTACAGGGCATTATGGAGATGGCAGGGGTCATCCAGGAAAAATTTGGGATTTTTCTAAGATCGTTTGGTATTTACGACATATTTAGTGTTTAAATGGTGTTTAAAAATAGATAAATAAATTTTAAATATAAAAATTAATTCTGAAAATATTTTTATTAAATTCCCCATTGTCAAAAAGTGATTGGTACAAAATTTCAAGATCCGAGACTAAACGGATAATTATTTGTGCTAAAAAGAAGATAAAAACAAACTTTTAAAGCTTAAAACGCGGTAAACCGGTAAAGTTCGCCTAAGCGAGCTGACTGGTGTATAAAAACCCTAAAAATGAACTATTTTCTTATAATTGAGTTAAACAAGTAAAAAGGAATCATCCGAAAATAATTCGGATGATTTGAGTAATTTTTAACCGATTTAACAGTTTCCGGTACGCCAAGGACGGAAACGGGTCCCGCGGCCAATCGGGGCGTCTAAACCGAGCTCTAAATTCACAACTTTAATTAAATTGTCAGTTAACAACTATTTTCGGGTCGTGTGTGACCAAACTCATTTTTGAAACATAAAAACGGGTAACCGTGATAGGCACGCAAAACGGGGAGAACAAACTATTAGTAATTTTGACGGTTGAACTCTAAACGATATCACAATCTGAGTCCTGAGAAGTGTTTCTGGGTTAACATTGCCCCCGGAACGGTTACAGTACTGGGTTAACAGTGTCCCCAGATGTACCGGTTAACACGGTTAGAGTTATGTTAATAATGATTGTATAGTAACGAACTTTGGGATCGTATTACAGATCAGGATTAATAGCTGGTGTACTGTGATACCTACTTGTTGCGATAAGGTGAGTTTCACGAGCCTTTTTTTCTGAATTGTTTTTAAATATTTTCCCGGGGCGGAAAGCATGTTATTATTGAAATGTTTAAATACATACTGAACACATGGAATTGCGTGTATTTATAAATATTTGATTGTACGGGAATCGTACGGAATGGGTACAGTACTGGGTTAACAGTGCCCCCAGATGTCCCTAGAAGTGTTTCTGGGTTAACATTGCCCCCGGAATGGGTACTGTACTGGGTTAACAGTGTCCCCAGAGGTCCCTAGAAGTGTTTCTGGGTTAACATTGCCCCGGAATGGGTACTGTACTGGGTTAACAGTGTCCCCAGATGTCCGTAGAAGTATAATTACATCGCTAATATATGATTATTATAATGATTTGTCACAATTGTTTAAATTAGTGAAACTCACCAACTATTCGTAGTTGACCCGTTTTCTTTACATGCTTTCTAGGTACTCCCAAACTGGAATAAGTGCTACATGCTTGATGATGCGTGTTTTTTTGTGGAAGCTTAGTGATCATTTTGTATTAAATATGTTAATATACTGTTGGTAAAACCTATGTGTTAACGCCTAGACGGTAACTAAACTCGGAACAATGTAATATGATGTGAATTAATGTAGTGGTGTTTTCTTTATAAGCAATGCTGTTGATATCAGACGTGTCTGTTGCATCCCGTTTACGTTTCCGCTGCGGTTACGGGGTGTTACAGAACTTGGTATCAGAGCCATTGGTTATAAAGAATTAGGATGTCTTTAAAAGATACCAAAAATATAACCAGTAGCTCGAGTATTATAGGATCTGAATATCAACTAATAATTTACAGTGACGAGATCTGGATGAACTTGGATGGACAAGTGAGTTATTATGGTCCGGAACATAATAACCGACTTGTCCGCACGAGGGAATTCAGGGGAAGTCACGGGGAATATTAATAGGTAAAATCGGCAACATATGTGTAAGTATATTATAATATTTTTTTGTGACAAAGTTGTATAAGTATGTGTATATTAATTGTGATTTACATTATGGAAGGAACTATATGTTTGCTAACTTGTGTACAGGTAAGGATGTCGAGGTCTCGAAGCCTGTCAGTGGAAGAGGACCCGGAGGAGGCCAGTTCCGGGAACTCTAGGAGCTTACGCTTAGCATCCAGCACTGAGCCTAGTGAGACTAGCCGTAGGAGTGCTAGCTTGTCCTCCCCGACTAGGGTTGCCAGATCCCCCACCCCACCCGCACCACAGGTCACCCCTACCGCTCCCAGACCCGGTCCCCGCCTCACGGCGAGGATCAGTGTCCCTTATGTCCCACCTACCTCTACCCCACCCAGACCCACTTACCACAGGGGCGAGTCCTCCCGCCTCCAGCCTGAGCCTGTGCCTCCACCCGTGTGGGGTACCCCTAGGCTGGAGAGGGATGAGTGTCCCTCCTCCGAGGCTGCATGGCTCCGAGTGCTCCACGAGCAGGTGGTTGAGCACACCATCGCCTTGACGGTGGGCATCCAGAGGAGGAATCACTTGGCGGACTGCGTACTGGACAGCCAGTACGCGATTGGCTAGCTGAGGAGGGAGGGCGCATACTCCCAGTGGATGATTGACCGGATGGAGGCGCGGATTCGAGGATTGATGGCGGTGTTGGTGGTGATGGTGGCAGTGTTGGTGTTGTTGGTATACCACCATGTTTAGTCATGTTAGGGTGGTAGTAGTCAGGGTCCGCTTTTTGATACTCTGTGTAAGCAGTTAGTGGCGATGCTAACATAGAGTGAATCTTGGGTTGTTATAGTACAACCACTAGCCCATAGGGGGTCTCATTTTGGGAATATCATTGTAGATACTTTTGGTGTATCATTCAAGCACTAACCCATAGCGGGTTATGTCGAAATGATGCCGATGTAGGACCGATGTATGAAAACTTGATCTATGGGCTGATGTTTATGAAATGTGTACTGATGCTTATGTAATATGTACTAATGTTTATTAATGAATGGAATATGTGTTGTGTATTGAAATTGGAAATTGTATTAATTATATGTATTTTCTTAACGTTGTGTAGAATGGCACCAAAACGGTCAGCTCAAATGTCAGAAGTGGATGTGAGTCGTCTGATTGCTCGGCAGTTAGAGGCGGCGATACCGGATATAGTATCGCGCATCGCCGCCAGTATTAACAATACGACCAATCCAGGCCCTGCGAGCAATTAAACGACCACCAATAATGATGGGGAACAAAATGTTAATCCTCCACCGAACGATAACCCGATTCCGAGTAATGACGCACCGCCTAGGGTGGTCGTTACAGACAGTAATGGCCCTATATCTAGTGTTGAAACGAACCGCACTAAACCGACTCCTGCAACAAAGGGATGTTCAATTAAAGATTTCATGTTGTGCAAGCCCCTAGAATTTAGCGGGTCTGAGGGACCAAATGGGTTGGTTAAGTGGATTGAGAAAATAGAGTCTGTTGTGAACATCAGCAACTGCCCTGAGGATTACGTTGTTAAGTATGCTACCTGCACGTTCACGGACCATGCCTTGACATGGTGGAACACAATAGTGCAGACTCGCGGTCAAGCAGCGACAAACCGCATGACCTGGGCAGAACTCAAGGCCCTTGTGCTGGAACATTTCTGCCCGAAAAACGAACTGCAGAAGTTAGAAAACGAATTGTGGAACCTGGAGATGCAGGGGGCAGACCACTTGGGTTATACGAACCGATTTAATGAGTTGTCACGATGGGTGCCATGGTTGGTCACCCCAGAGTCAAAGAGGGTTGAGCGTTATATATGGGGACTAACTCCAGTAGTAAGGAGTATAGTCAACGCTGGAGGACACAAGACGTTTGAGGGTGCGGTGACGCAAGCTGGTATCCTCACATACGATTTCGTGAGGAGTGGGTCACAGAAGGTGGCAGGAGAGTCTGCTGGGGGAAAGCGGGGTACGTATGACCATAGGATCCAGGAGAAGCAGCAAAATAAACGTGCTAGGCCCGCTGCCCAGAACTACGCCATGACTAGTTCAGGCGGAAGGCAGGAATTGCAGAAAGGGACGTTCCCTAAGTGTGGGAAATGCGGTTACCAGCATGGTGGCATGTGCAATGAGGTAGTGTGCCACCGATGAGGCAGGGATGGGCACTACGCACCGAGATGTAGGACAAACCTGAACAATCTGAACCGACAACCGCAACCTATCCGTGCGTAGCCATTTAGGACCCAACCAGCCCGACAACAAAACCCACAAGGAAACCAAATGATGACCACCAGCCGTGCTTGCTTTGAATGCGGCAGCACAGATCACTTCAAGAGAAACTGTCCGAAACTGAACCAGGGAGGAATTGGGAGGCAAACCGTGGGTCAGGCATCGTCGTCCAATCTGGCGAGAGGCCGAGCATTTGTGATGGGGGCAAACGAAGCACGCCAGGACCCCAGCGTAGTGACAGGTACATTCCTCGTCTCTGATCATTACGCTTCTGTATTATTTGATACAGGCGCCGATAGAAGTTTTGTCTCTGTTAAATTCCTATCGATAGCAAACCTTCCGATTAGTGAAACCATAGAACCTTACACCGTAGAAGTCGCTAACAGTAAAACCATGATAGTTAATCAGATAGTTCGGAATTGCCCTTTTATTCTTAACGATCAATCCTTCCTGATTGACTTATTGCCGGTAGAATTAGGTAGTTTTGACGTGATAGTGGGAATGGATTGGTTAGCACGTAACAAAGTGGAAATAAACTGCGAAAAGAAAATCGTCAAGATCCGGGTGTCGGATGACGAAGAGGTGTTAGTGCAAGGAGAGAAGTCGGGCCCAATGATACCATTTATATCCCACCTCAAGGTGTTAAAATATATACGCCAGGGATGCGTGGCGTATCTAGCGAGCTTGACGGCCACAGATTCTGATGAGAAACGGGTGGATGATATCCCGGTGGTACGCGAATTTCCACAAGTTTTCCCAGAAGAACTTCCTGGATTACCGCCAACCCGACAGGTCGAATTCAGGATCGATTTAATACCTCAAGCTGGCCCTTTTGCTAAAGCACCCTACCGACTTGCACCGTCCGAGATGCAAGAATTATCCAATCAGTTGCAAGAATTATTGGATAAAGGATTCATACGTCCTAGTCATTTCCCGTGGGGTGCACCTGTATTATTCGTGAAAAAGAAGGACGGGAGCCTTAGAATGTGCATTGATTACAGGGAGTTGAACAAGTTAACAATCAAAAATAGGTACCCTCTTCCCCGAATTGATGACCTGTTTGACCAGCTGCAAGGTGCGAGCTATTTCTCAAAAATCGATCTTAGATCGGGATACCATCAGGTTAGAATTCCGGAAGAAGATATCCCAAAAACCGCATTCCGGACTCGCTACGGGCATTACGAGTTCTTAGTTATGCCTTTCGGGCTAACAAATGCGCCGGCAGTATTCATGGACCTCATGAATCGAGTCTGTAAACCCTATCTCGACAAATTCGTCATCGTGTTTATTGACGATATCCTGATTTACTCGAAAAGTAAAGAAGAGCACGAGCAACACTTAAGAATAATTTTAGAGCTGCTGAATCAGGAGAAGTTGTATGCAAAATTCTCCAAGTGTAACTTCTGGTTACAAGAAGTGCAATTCCTCGGTCACGTTGTAAACCATCAAGGAATCCACGTTGATCCGAGTAAGATTGAAGCAATTAAGAATTGGCAAGCGCCTAAAACGCAAAGGGAAATCCGTCAATTCTTAGGCTTAGCTGGATATTTTCGTCGATTCATAGAAAACTTTTCCCGCATCGCCCAACCTTTAACTCTTCTGACTCAAAAGGATCGAAAGTATGAATGGGAGAAGAGCAGGAGACGGCGTTTCAAACGCTAAAACAAAAATTGTGCCAAGCGCCGATTTTAAGTCTCCCTGATGGAGACGATGGTTTTGTCGCGTATTGTGACGCATCGCGTAGAGGGTTAAGATGCGTGTTGATGCAAAATAATAAGGTTATAGCCTATGCTTCCCGACAGTTAAAAGTACACGAGAAAAATTATACTACTCACGATTTAGAACTGGGAGCGGTTATCTTCGCACTTAAAATCTGGAGACATTATCTCTACGGTACGAAGTGCACCATCTTTACCGATCATAAAAGTTTGCAGCACATATTCGATCAGAAAGAACTGAATATGAGGCAACGAAGATGGGTCGAGTTGTTAAGCGATTATGACTGTGACATCCGTTATCACCCCGGCAAGGCTAACGTCGTAGCCGATGCCTTGAGTAGGAAAGATCGGGTTAAGCCATTGCGAGTGCGAGCACTGGGGATGATAGTCCAGTCAAACCTTTCGGACCTGATTCGAGTAGCTCAACGCGAGGCGTTGAAAGAGGAACAATTGGAAAAGGAGGGACTTTACGGCAATGAGAAGAATTTCGAACAGCGCGTGGACGAAATTCTCTATTTCAAAACTCGGATTTGGATCCCGACCCTCCATGACCTTCGTGAATTAATCATGGACGAAGCGCATAGATCGAAATATTCCATACATCCGGGATCAGATAAGATGTACAAGGATGTGAAGGAGTTCTACTGGTGGCCGGGTATGAAAAAGGATATCGCAACGTATGTCGGTAAATGTACGACTTGTGCGAGAGTTAAGGCGGAGCACCAGAAACCCTCGGGGATGTTACAACAACCGGAAATTCCCGAATAGAAGTGGGAGCAAATCACGATGGATTTTGTGACACATCTCCCTAAGACGTCCCGAGGACATGATGCAATTTGGGTAATCGTGGATCGATTAACCAAATCGGCACATTTTATTCCGATTAGAAATAATTATAACACTGAGTGACTTGCGCAGATTTATATAAATGAAATTGTGTCTCGTCATGGGATACCCATCTCAATCATCTCCGATCGGGATAGCCATTTCACCTCCAATCTTTGGCAAGCTGTGCAAGAAGCGCTGGGAACGCGTATTGATCTAAGCACAGCTTACCACCCTCAGACCGATGGTCAGTCTGAGCGGACCATCCAAACTCTGGAGGATTTGCTTCGTGCATGCGTACTGAATTTTAAGGGAAATTGGGATCAACATCTCCCACTCGTCGAATTTTCCTATAATAACAGCTACCATAGCAGTATAAAGGCAGCGCCTTACGAAGCATTGTATGGTCGGAAATGCCAATCACCACTCTGCTGGACAGAAGTGGGCAACACTCAGGTTATTAGATCAGACCTGGTCCAGGAAACGACCAGCAAAATCCTTGAAATTAGGAACAATCTGAAGGCCGCGCGGGATCGGCAGAAGAGTTATGCCGATACCCGTAGAAAACCGTTCTCGTTTGAGAAAGGCGATAAAGTGTATTTGAAAGTATCACCTTGGAAGGGTGTAGTCAGATTTGGAAAGGCGGGGAAGTTAGCCCCGAGATATATTGGACCATTTAATATTACTGCAAAAATCGGTCCCGTAGCATACCGATTAGAACTACCCGGTGAACTAAGTGCAGTTCACAACGTGTTTCACGTATCGAACTTGAAAAGATGTCTGGCGGATGAGACATCGGTGTTACCTCTAGAGGGTGTCCAAATAAGTGATAAGCTCAATTTCGTAAAGGAACCCATAGAAATAGTAGACGGGAAAATCAAGCAACTTAGACACAATAAGATTTCGTTGGTCAAAGTTAGATGGAATTCGCAACGAGGCCCAGAATATAAATGGGAACGAAAGGACGAATTCCGGAAGAAATACCCCTACCTATTTCCTCAAAAGGAAGTAGTCGACGCGTAAAATTTCGAGGACGAAATTTTTGTTACGGGGGGAGAATGTAACGATTCCGGCAAATTCAGGTATACCCTAGCCGGTATATACTATTTATGTGTATTTGATAATGAATATATGAATTATAATGCGTTTATACGAGTATGTATGATTCACATTACGGATTATACTCGATTATACAGCTAATCGTATTGGAAATACGATTAACCGATTAAAGGTTATTGAAGCCCGAATGAATCGAGGATTTCATTATAGACGAGATATATGATATGTAGTGATGTTTACAAAGTGTTAAAGCTTCGGGATAAGTGAATTAAAGCACAGAAAAAGAATTTCGATTTAATGGTACGTCGGTACGTTAAACGAAACCTTTAATATCCAACCAAGCAAGAGACGATCGATCAAGCCGAAAAAGATGCGCAATTATTAATAATATGATGTTTTAAGTTAATGAAAGTCATGGTTTAAGTTTTTAAAGTTTTTAAATCAGTTTTATATAAATTTCATTTTTTAGCCGAAAAACTACCGTTTTAACCTCGTTTTAAACCGAATTAAACGTTTAACCGAAAAACGAACTGAACCAGATTATCCAAAACATTATCCAGATTACAGATATCCAAATGAGTGGCCAAGATTGAAAAGGTGGGTCCCACCCCACCCCTCCATGTAGTCCGATCGGATGGGGATGCTTCCCCTATCCTTTCATTTCTTTTTTCATCCAACCCTTTCAACAATCTTCATTTCCTCTCAACCCCTTAAGCTAAAAACCGAGGATTCTAGCAAGAAAAACCGAGGTAAAGATCGTGTTATGTACGTGTTTATCTTCCTTTCTCGAGTTTAATTACAAGAAAATGAGGTTTCAAGTGAAAAAGGGTGAAAACCCGAGATGAAACCGATTCTTGCATGATCAAGTGATGTATACGGGTTATACAAGGGATCTTGGTCCAAGAAAGGAGTTAAACGAACCAAAAACGAATTTTTTACGGTTAAATCTTTGTTTTTATATCATAACCGAAACCATGAAAGAAATGGCTTGATTGTGGGTGTAACTTGCTTGGTGTGGTGTTATTGTGCTCGTAGGTGTTGTATCTAGTTGATAGCAAAGGCTAGAAAGCGAGATCCTTGCGGTTTGAAGCTAGAAACACAAGGTAGTTCGGTTTTTGTATGATGTTTGAGATTTGGACAGATTGTGATGTGTTTAGAGTTAGGTCATGAAATTTTACAGAGGTGTTAGATATATGGAAATATGAGTTCTGTGAATATTTGGTAATTTTTGGACAAAGGATGAATATTTGGTGAATTTAATGCTCGGTTTTGGCCAAAAATGGTGAAAAATAGTTAAATATCATGAACAATTCTGGAAAATTCCAGATAAGCTTTTTATATCAAGTAAAATTCACGCAAAAAATTTTAGGTCCGTTGGAGAAGTCTAAGTAGGCTTTTCGGTTAAACAAGTTCTAGGGTTTTCTAGCTTGGTTTTAGTAAAAATGGCATGTAAAAGAAGATTTTTGTTCTGGAAAAATTACAGGGGATTATGGGGATGGCAGGGGTCATCCAGAAAAAATTTGGGATTTTTCTAAGATCGTTTGGTATTTACGACATATTTAGTGTTTAAATGGTGTTTAAAGATAGATAAATAAATTTTAAATATAAAAATTAATTCTGGAAATATTTTTATAAAATTCCCCACTGTCAAAAAGTGATTGGTGAAAAATTTCAAGATCCGAGACTAAACGGATAATTATTTGTGCTAAAAAGAAGATAAAAACAAACTTTTAAAGCTTAAAATGCGTAAACCGGTAAAGTTCGCCTAAGCGGGCTGACTGGTGTATAAAAACCCTAAAAATGAACTATTTTCTTATAATTGAGTTAAACAAGTAAAAATGAATCATCCGAAAATAATTCGGATGATTTGAGTAATTTTTAACCGATTTAACAGTTTCCGGTACGCCAAGGACGGAAACGGGTCCCGCGGCCAATCGGGGCGTCTAAACCGAGCTCTAAATTCACAACTTTAATTAAATTGTCAGTTAACAACTATTTTCGGGTCATGTGTGACCAAACTCATTTTTGAAACATAAAAACGGGTAACCGTGCTAGGCACGCAAAACGGGGAGAACAAACTATTAGTAATTTTGACGGTTGAACTCTAAACGATATCACAATCTGAGTCCTGAGAAGGGTTTCTGGGTTAACATTGCCCCCGGAACGGTTACAGTACTGGGTTAACAGTGTCCCCAGATGTACCGGTTAACACGGTTAGAGTTATGTTAATAATGATTGTATAGTAACGAACTTAGGGATCGTATTACAGATCAGGACTAATAGCTGGTGTACTGTGATACCTACTTGTTGCGATAAGGTGAGTTTCACGAGCCCCTTTTTCTGAATTGTTTTTAAATATTTTCCCGGGGCGGAAAGCATGTTATTATTGAAATGTTTAAGTACATACTGAACACATGGAATTGCGTGTATTTATAAATATTTGATTGTACGGGAATCGTACGAAATGGGTACAGTACTGGGTTAACAGTGCCCCCAGATGTCCCTAGAAGTGTTTCTGGGTTAACATTGCCCCCGGAATGGGTATTGTACTGGGTTAACAGTGTCCCCAGAGGTCCCTAGAAGTGTATCTGGGTTAACATTGCCCCCGGAATGGGTACTGTACTGGGTTAACAGTGTCCCCAGATGTCCGTAGAAGTATAATTACATCGCTAATATATGATTATTATAATGATTTGTCACAGTTGTTTAAATTAGTGAAACTCACCAACTATTCGTAGTTGACCCGTTTTCTTTACATGCTTTCTAGGTACTCCCAAACTGGAATAAGTGCTACATGCTTGATGATGCGTGTTTTTTTGTGGAAGCTTAGTGATCATTTTGTATTAAATATGTTAATGTGCTGTTGGTAAAACCTATGTGTTAACGCCTAGACGGTAACTAAACTCGGAACAATGTAATATGATGTGAATTAATGTAGTGGTGTTTTCTTTATAAGCAATGCTGTTGATATCAGACGTGTCTGTTGCATCCCGTTTACGTTTCCGCTGCGGTTACGGGGTGTTACATGTGCTCAGGTGGCCGCACTGAAATACGAGCGGTCTGACGGTTTCTAATAGTGGATGGGGGTACTGGTGTATGTTGTACGGGTGGAGTAGGGGATCTGGGTGCTCTAATAGGTGAATGATAAGCACTAGTAGCTCCCTGTCCTACAACATTCCTAGGGGATTCCCTAGGGGGATAGGTGTCACAACGGTAACCCGATAAGTCGGGTTGACCTGAGGGTACCTCGTGAGGAATTACCGCATCTGAACCTTCTTCCATTTCCTCTGATTCCTCCCCAGTTTCCTCTTCTGGATCCTCCTCCTCCTCCTCCTCAGACCATGTTGGTAGGGTATTAGATAAACGATCAGTAGATCTTGACATATTCCTGCACAATGGTTAGTAATAAGAATAATATCCTTCTATATTAATCATAGTAAAATACATGCAGGTATTTATACACATAAGCACAAATAATCGTTTATATACTCAGATATTTATTTATTATTATATTTTATACACTTATGTTGCTGTTTTTACCTATTTGATTGTTTATCGACTTCTTCTCGAATTTCCTCATACAAACAAGTCCGTTATTAGGTTCCGGACCATAATAACCCACTTGTCCATTCGCGTTCATCACGAGAATCATCAGTGTATATTATTTAATATTATTTTATTCCTAGAGTTAATCGAGCCTAAGGTTATCTTAGGGTATCCTAATGGACATCCTAATTCTTTATAACCAATGGCTCTGATACCAACTTCTGTCACACCCCGACTAGGTAGTTGCGGAAGCGTAATACGGGAATGTAACAGATAACACTGGTATCAACAACATTGTTTATAAAGAAATTCACAAACTAATTTACATCATATTACATGGGTTGGTACTATGTTTACAAACCAAATGAGAATCACATAACCAGTTTACGAGATTTTTATTTAATGTTATATATCTGCGTCTATTCACAGCTATTCAACTATCCTTCTAACACCAAGCATGTAAGCAAATCATTCCACTTTTGCTTTACCTGAAAAGCATGTTAAAAGGGTCAACTACGTCTAGTTGGTGAGTTTCAAGTTTCACGAGTATCAACGAAATCAGTATACGAGTTCGTAAAGTTTACAGTGTGTATGTATACATGTATGTGTATGATGTATTATACTAAGCCACAAGTGAAACCGAAACGAGCTAAAACACATGGCCACCCCTGCCCATGCACTCCCGTTGGCATTTAACAGCCACTTTGCCCCAAGTATGTACTATGTCTAACACCACATAGCAGTATGTAATAAGTTTAAATGACAATGTGCAACTAGGTTAACATGTTCCGGCATACCCCACCGGCTCTGTCAGTTGGGTTTGTCAAACCGATAGTACTATCCACACGTCACCGGCACGAAGTTAATCACTTGTGTTTGTGGGGACTTGTCAAGTGTTAGTACTTAGATAATCCACATCATCACACGTATTCAAGTATATAAGTATATGTAAACATGCTTTTCACCCCAAAAGTTCGTAAAACAGTTTAGAAAGTGAGGGTCGTGAAACTCACCTTATCGTAGTTCGCACGGAAATTATGTATCAATAAGTCAGGTACCTCGCTTATAGCCTGATTCCTATAAACGGTATCGTATCGTTAATACTAGTACAGTGTTCAAGCTAAGTCGGGCTGTATAGATAATCTGGGTATAGCTGTTAGGCCCAGAGCATGACCATAGTCTTAGATTGTGACATTGTATACTGTGAAATGATTAAAATCAGACTTGGCTCAGTTTCACCGTTTCCCGAGCCTAGCCAAGTTGATCGTTTACGCGTTTAGGGAATAGGTAAGATCACACAAACTTAAGTAAATATATTGATTGATAAAATGATTTGATTTATTAAAGAATTTTAAGGTTTCGGTATATCTGGTTTGATCGCAGGGTTCGTTTCCGTTTTCACACGGGTTTGATTATACAAAACGTGTACACTCCACCCGAATTGTTCGGAATTCTCGTAAAAAGTTCGTTTTTATCAATATCATTCAAAAACATGATATTTGACCACTTTTGACATTTTGACACACCAGTCAGTCCGTTAAACACAAAACTGCCGGTTTCGTTAAAACAATTATAATTTAAATATTTGATTAATCATAACTAAATATGTACTTATATATAAATTATGTAAATTTTTGTAAAAATACATTAAGACATGGAGAATTTTATAAAAATATTTTCAGAAATTTTATGATTAATTATTTACTTATAAAAATTCATTTAATAGGTTATAATCGTGTAATAAATGGTCTGTTTATATCAAACGACCTCCGAAAAATCTGATAATTTTGACAAATGGCCTCAATGTTATTACATAGCCCCTACAAAAGTTTTCAGAACCTAACTCTTTTGACAAAATGCCTTTTTGTGCGTTTTTCGGCTATTAAGATTCGGTTAAATCATAATTGCACAAACCATACTTAGGCATTTCCAATGATCCCAAAACTTTACCAGTGATCTTACCATCATATATTAGTCTCCAAAGCCAAATTTCAGAATTTTTCAATATGTTTAGCTATTTTTCCCAAATAAACGCTCATAAACAGAAATAAATTCACCAAATATTCTCCGTTTATCGAAAAATTATCAAATTTGAACAGGGACTCATTTATATGATCCCTAATGTGCCAGAAAATTTTCACAAGCTAACAACAAGCACGTCACAACCTAATACTAAACAGCCCTTAAACGAGTGTTACGGGTTTACCTTGTCGGTTTTCGATGAGTTTTGCTAGCTTAAATGACTCTCCGGGTCTCGGGTTGCAAACTCAGTATATCTAAATATCATATAACATCAAACCAAGCATAAATCATCCATGTGACAGCCTTGATAATTAGGGTTTCGGTTTTGGGTTCAAACCGAACTTTCTAACCGTAAAAACGTTGTATTCATGTTCTAATCCGCGTTTTTGACCAAAAAAGTATATGTTCCTGGTTTGTAAACATGTTTAACATCAAAACATGGTTTTACTTGATTTTTATGGTTTTTGGATGGTTAAACATGTTTAAAACTAATCAAGGATTAATTTTTCATGGTTAAACTATGTTAATCATGGTTAAAAATCAAGGAAAAATCACTAATTACCTTAGGGTTTTGATGAAACTTGATGAAGAAGAGAGTGTCTGCTGATTTCTGGAAAATTTCCTTTATAAATATCTTCTTAATATTTATTTATATAAAAGATACTAGAAGGGGGTAGGTTGTCCCCCTTGGCGGCCGTAAGGTTATAAGGGCCCATTGGGGCTCCTTTTGGCCAAATGGTGCCTCGGTTTTCGTGCCATGCGTAAAATTCGGTCCAAAATTTAGTTCGGGTTCGGTTTTTCGCAAGAAAACTAGTTCGAGTGCGAAAACCAGCGCGAAAACGAGTGTTTTTCAGCCTAGTTTTGTAAAATAAGAAAAACGTACTAACTCGTTGTAAAATTCTAAAATATTTACACGGATTGCTCAGAACATGTCATATAAGTGTTTGATAAATCTTTTTCGGCTTAACGGATGCTACAATGCTCGTTTTGATATTAACGATTGCGTTTAAGCTTATAGCGTATCGATAAACGAAACCTTTTTCGTTTAAAGAGTTTTAAACGTACTGGGGCCTAAATATCAATACGTTAGCCTCTATAACATATATTTAACTCGTATATGACCCCTCAGTATGTATACGGGTCATAATTAGTATCGGTCGGTTACTCGTTTAAGCACTACGAATTAACCGATTTATCGTTTACTTGCTACGTAGTGAATATAGTATACCTCGTTTTGTCACGAATGTCACATCAGACACGACATCAAATCGCCTCTTCAAGTGACAATAATGCTCTCTGTGTTCATGCTGACTTACACGCATATGAAATTGCAGCTGTTGCTAAGTTTTCCTGTTTTCTATCTCAAGTCGAGCCAACAACTCCTCGTGTGGCTTTACAAGATCCTTCTTGGGTAGAAGTTATGCAAGAAGAACTACAAAAATTTGATCGTTTAGGTGTTTGGGATCTTATTGATAAACCTGCTAGAATCAAGAAGGCAATTCCGACTAAGTGGGTATATAAGTGTAAGAAGGATGATCGTGGGGTAATTGTGAGAAACAAGGCAGGTTTAGTGGTGCAGGGATTTCATCAGCAAGAGGGTATTGATTACACTGAGGTTTATGCGCCAGTGGCAAGATTAGAGTCGATTCGAATCTTCCTGGCTCATGCTGCTTACAAGAACATCAAAGTGTATCAAATGGACGTTAAGAGTGCTTTTCTCAATGGTGAACTACACGAAGAAATGTTTGTCCAACAGCCACCTGATTTTGAAGATCCTGAGTATCCGGAACGTGTTTACCGATTAAACAAGGCATTATATGGTCTTTATCAAGCCCCGAGAGCTTGGTATGGCACGCTCGCCGACCATTTGACGGATAACGGCTTCAAACGTGGAACGGTTGACTGCACTTTATTTTACAAGAATATTGGTGATGATCTTCTGCTTGTTCATATTTATGTTGATGACATAATCTTTGGGTCTACGAATGACAAATTATGTAAGGAGTTCGAGAAGTCTATGCAGACCAAGTTCGAGATGAGCTCGATGGGAGAGATGAATTTCTTTTTAGGGCTGCAGGTTCACCAGTCTGATAAGGGAATCTTCATTCATCAGACAAAATATGTGAACGATGTCTTGGAACGGTTCAAGATTACTGCCGGAAAAATCCCTTCTACTCCTCTTCCAGTGGGTCACAATTTACCACCGGATGAATTGGAGGGTATCGTTGATCCGACCCTTTATCGTGCTATGATTGGTTCTCTAATGTATTTAACTGCTTCTCGACCCGACATAATGTTTGCTGTTTGTTTGTGTGCTAGGTACCAAGCTAGTCCCCGAGTGACTCACCTGGCAGCGGTCAAGCGTATTTTGCAATATCTACGGGGAAATCCTGACACGGGTTATGGTACCCCAAAGATAATACTTTCGATCTTACCGCCTACTCAGACTCAGATTATGGAGGATGCAAGATCAATTTCAAATCAACAACTGCAGGATGTCAATTTTTAGGAAACCGGCTTGTTTCCTGGCAGTGTAAGAAGCAGACAACGGTCTCCCCTTCAACCGCTGAAGCTGAGTATGTTGCAGTCTCGAGTTGCTGTTCCCAGGTTTTGTGGATACAACAACATCTTCGCGACTACGGTTTGAAGTTTCTTACTACTCCTATCCTGATTGATAATTCTGCTGCTATTAGTATCACCAAGAATCCCGTACAACATTCTAAAACGAAACATATCGAAATTCGATATCATTTTATACGGGATTGCTATGAAAAGAAATTAATCGATCTTGAGAAAGTGCACACTGATTTTCAAAAAAACCGATCTATTTACCAAAGCTTTTGATAAAACACGTTTTAAATTTTTGCTTGGTTTAAACGGATTGAAGACCCTCGCTGATAACCTTAAACAAGGATAACTATCTTTATTTTCTATTATTTTTTCTCTTTTATATTTTATTTTCGTTTTAGGGGTAGAAAATCTAGAAAATACAAAAAAAATGTGTTTTTCGTTTGTATAGATAAAATCCAAATTGAAAATTACTAAAAATAAAAAATAGTGTGTTTTTATGTTTTTATATTTTCTGAAAAACCAAAAACATTTTAAAATTAGAAAATTCCAAAAAGATTGTGATTTTTGTTTGTATAGAAAACCATTTAAAAAAGTCAAAAAGAGTGAATTTTTCTGTTTGTAAAGAGAAAACCAAGAAGATTTTTGCTTATGATCGCTGAAAATTATGTCATTTGCTTCTATTTTGAAGGACATATACTTGTATATGTTTGGTCCTGATAATTTCTTGAAATCTTCGGGTTAGCCATTTATCTGAAAAATGGAAAGTATTTGGGGCGTTCATTAAGTATTCTATTTTATTTTAGCTGAGAATTTAGTCAGTTATTTAAGTTTGTAAAACATGCTTGCATGTCTTGGTCATGTTCTCTACTTGTAGATGAATAGGATAGCCATTAATTGGGAACTTAAGTTAACTGGGGCAATCTTTAAATCATTTTATGCTCCTCAAAATTTTGAGTTTTTGAAGCAAAAAGAGAAAATGATAGTACATTGATTATTTGACCCCAAATCTAGAAAGAAATAAGCTTAAAAGACTGTGTGCTTAATCATTGGTGCATTGATAGGTCTTAAACAAGCTGTCAGAGTAAAGTAAGTGATATAAACTTAAAGAAAAGCCAAATT
Source organism: Bidens hawaiensis (assembly GCF_021521415.1). Classification (NCBI taxonomy): domain Eukaryota; kingdom Viridiplantae; phylum Streptophyta; class Magnoliopsida; order Asterales; family Asteraceae; genus Bidens; species Bidens hawaiensis. Next base: position 37,446 of record NW_027499715.1, on the reverse strand, counting down.
GAAAGAGGTGTTAGTCTCTAGCAAAAGTCTCGGTGAGGATGGCAGAAATGTAATAACCTGTCATACTCAAGCCTTATATTTGTTGTTCACCCAAAAATAAAATAAAGCAAATAACAAGCGTTAGCATTCTGGACACTGTGAGTCTTTATGTGGCTTAATCATCTGGGTATTCATAAGCATGAATATTTCACTCGGTTTCAAGAAGCAAACCCAAAGTCAATAAACTTGATCACTGATGTACTTTGTAAAATCCAAATTAATAACTTGATCCAAATCCGCTGTTAGTCATACAACTGTTCCTCCCTTGCGTGCGTCTTAATACCAATAAGAAACGGACCCCAGGGGATACAATGTATATAAGCCGACAGATGGACTCGTGCATACTCACTCACAGTAAAGGAAACTTGATGCATTGCTCAAAAGTTCTCAATTAGTATCAAAAATTTTGATCAACATTATAATGGTTTAAGTCAAGTTGGGGTGATTTGGCAAAAATCAAATTAAGCTTGAACCGAGATTAGGGGATGATAGTTTCTGATATTCTGTGCGCTAATTGAACCATAAATCATATCACAAAAATGCTCGAAGGTTTGTTATAAGATTTAAGTGGACAACAATATCAACGACCGACTTAACGCCAGTCATAATATCGCTGAAATATAAAACTTTGATGGAATGGCAATTTGGTCAATATGATTCTCTGCTCAAAACTCAACAAAAATACAAAAATATATTTCGTTTGATAAATCATTGAAAAACACAAAAATATTGTCTATTTTTATGATTCGGATATTCTTTTGTAAATACATTATTTATTCTTTATTTCACAAAATACCTAAAAGATTTTCTTTCTTTTTCTTTTTAAATATTTCTTAAGTTATGTTTCGGAAAAATGAAATGTTTTTAAGGTATTTTAGTTATCGAGATAAAATGATTCTCGATAATTCTATTATTTAATTCTTTTAATTATTTAATTTAATATTAAATAAAAGATTTTATTTCGTTAAAATCCAATTCGTTATTTATGGATAACGAACTAGGTGATTCTTTAGCGAACTAGCTTCTGGTTCGCTCCCCTAATTCGCTTCCACACTCTGTAACAAATCATCCCATTCGTTATGCATATTTAATGAATCAAGCAACGAATCAGGAAGTAATTCGCTAACCTAAGGTAACGAATGAATTAGAGAATGGGCTAATTCGCTATCTTTAATTAAAACGAAGTGCCTACTTCGTGCCAGCTGTACCTCGGGTTGTGTGAAAGGTTATAAAAGACAAGAAAAACGAACAGTTCTTCACTGTTCGCCTTCTTTCTTCACCTTAAAGAAACTCTGTTCAAATTTTCTCTGAAATTTCGACCTTCTCGTTTTGACATTTCAAGGATATATTTGAGTTTTTAGGTATAGACGATTATAGCGATCTAATTTTCGTCAAAAATGGTTGTGATTTGATAGCAAAATTATTGATTTTTTAAGGGTTTAAGGGTTTCTGAGTTTTTAAACCTATTTATGTATAATTTTTGTTAATAACTTGATGATTTAGCTGTCATTGTGATCGGAATATGATTTCGATACCGTTGGTGGACTTCAATCATCATTTGATTGTTGTTTGCTGGGTTAATTATGATTACTTGTTATCGGTGTCTACAGTGTGTTCATTTAACCTAGGTAGTTAGAGATGTTGAGTCTCAATCTCATCGATCTTAGCTTAAGAGCGTGATTCCGAGTACAACGAGATCATTATCTCGATGATTCAACGATAGTTATAGCCAAATTGAATCTGGGTTTATAATGTTGACTGTTGTTGTTCTTCCTGATTTTGACCTTGACTATGCGAGTCAAAGAAAAAGTTTTAATTTTTGACCATTCTTTAGTCTTAGCGAGTTGGGACTGTTTCGTGTCCAATTCGTGAAGATTCTACACAAACTAGCTGCGCGAATAAGGCATTCCACGAATCAGTTGTGGATTCGCTTAAAATATAACGATCTAGATGTTAGTTCGTCAAAATCATATAGTAATTCGCTATGTCCAGTTCGTTAGTTAATTTACTTGATAGCGAATCGCATGATTCGTTACAATATTGTAACAAATCAGTGAGAAGTTAACGAATGACATTTCATTTTTTTTTTATTTAATTATATTAACTAGATGTTCAGTTAATTTAATTAAAAAATTTAACACGTCTAATACGCGTAAATATATTAATTATACATATCCTTTGACTACGTATATACACCATCTATAGATATGTTGATATATTTTGATGTCTCTTCTCATATTCGATTTTATTTATACAGTAAAACATGGCTGATCAAGAACAACAAAATCAACCACCACCAGAACAACATCCACAGGATCAACAAGATCAACAAGCTAAAGTGATCTTATTGCCGTTTGATAAAAAGCACAACATTTGTGCTTATGTTGATCAAGATGTACCTGATTTGGACACATTTGGAGATTTGTTGACTTTCTTACGACGATCAAAGATACACTATGCTATCACTGCCAGACCAAAGGTGTATCTAAGTATTTTCAGACAATTTTGGAACACGGCTGCATATGTTGAAGAAAATCAGATCATCAGGGCTACAATCAATCAAACTCCAATTACAATTGATGTTGCAGTGATTCTCCGAGTACTTCAATTCGATGATAATGACGATTACCCGAGTGAATTTGACAGGTCATTAGTTAGAGGACTATTCACCCGTTTACACTATAATGGAAATATTTATAAGTCCATGTTGAATAAGAATGGGGTGTGTGCACCATACAAGTATCTGCTACACGTTTTACTTCATTGTATGAGTGGCCGTCGGGGTGGTTTTGATGAGTGTAGACTGAGTTTGCAGTCGGCCTTTGTTGCCTTGATTCTGAACAAGCCGTATAATTATTCAGAGTTAGTATTTGATCATTTGAAGGAACAGGTTCAGCAAACTCTTCAGTCAAAGAAATTCTTGATGTATCCTCGCTTTTTACAGCTAATTATTCAAGATTTGATTCCGAATTTGGTGATTGATCGGACTTTGGTGAATGATGTACTTTATCAGGAACATATGACAGCAGATACCGTTCATCGTATGTTAACTTATAGAAAGGAGAAACCACAAAATAAACGGATGATTGGTCATATAATCAATCCGGATTATGTATGTCCTCCTAATGAGCGTTGGATCCACGACGATTCGGATTCCGAGCGTGAAGGGGGAGAAGGTGGGAACGGTGATGGTGGATATGATGATGGTGATAGTGATGGGAATGATGGTGATGGTGGAGCTGGTGAATGAGCTCTTAAAGAACAACAAGATGCAGTCGATGCTTCTCTGGCTGCCACCATGAAAGCTCAGCTGGAAAGAAAAAGAAAGGGTAAAGCTGTAGCTACTGGTGAACCATCAAAGAAGCCCCGTGTGTCTGCTGGGGCTTGGGTAATCATTGGAACCCCACCACCACATCATACAACGCCTCAAAGCTCGGCGGTGCCGCTAACTACTAGCACTCCGATGCTTACTTTGACGACGACGTTGGTGTCACACTAGAGGCTCGGTCTTATTCCTCAAATGGCGTTAACCGAGATACCGAGACCTCCTGCTGCATTGTCTACAGTATCTCCTACTACATCAATGAGACCTCCTCCTCCGCCAACAACTACTTCTCTTCCTCCTCCACCTCCGCCTAGTGATGTCTCATTCATGAGAATCACTCGGCCTCAAGGACCTGTTCAACTGGTACACCCATCCTTATACAACTTGCCACTTGGTCGTCAGACTGAGATGTTGTTAAATCTGCTGCATCTTTATGAAAATCAAATGGCAGCAGATCGACATAACCAAGAACGACTCATGGAACATCAGAAGCGATTGATGAGTTACGTTTCATTTTGTCAGAAGGAGACGAAATTGTTGCGTGCGATTGTTGAGTCTCAGGGGGGTGAAGTTAAAAGAACAAGAAGAGTTAATTTTACAATTAACTTGTAAAGAAGATGCCCTAAAGAAACTCAAGAACGACGATGAAGATCCTGATGAATCTGGTGCAGGAGGTGAGCCTAAACAATCTCACGGTTCATCTGCTGGTGCTGGTACAAGTGGGGGTGAAGACTCAAGTCAACAGATTATCGTTTATCAAGATCCTACAGCTGCCAAGCCAATTGAAATGATTGCAGCTAATACGGTGATATTTGTAGATGGATCTGGGGTGGTGAAGAGTGTGGTGAATAGGAACGAGATACAGGCTGGTGAGTTTGTAGAAAGATCCTTGACACGGGAGCAGATTTCAATACTGCTTGGGCTGAATGACGATCAATTAAATGTGTTAGAGGCTGAGCCCGATGTTGAGGTTGTGAAAGAAGAATGGTTGGATGAGGATCCGTTGTTTATGAATACGGATTTTATTTATGAGAATGAGGACATTGAGATGGAGGATGTGACTGCTGATGAGTACCCGGACTTGTATCAACACACGAACGTTGATCAAGGTGCTCCGGTATTTCAAGAAGAGGAGTTTAAAGAGACTGAGGATGAATTGGAAAAGGTTGTGCAGCGAACAGTACCCTCACTCAAAGAAGTGACTGATGAGGTCGTAGAAAGATGGTTCAAATGTCATAAAGTGGGTAAAATTATCAGTGCTTATCGTTATGTAGATTAAAAAAGAAAAGATATTGCTGCTGCTTGGGTTAAGGCTAATCAGGTGACTACCTTCAAGACCGTTTCAAAGTTACACGGTGACATTGTTTCATGGGCTTATGATTCGGACCTTAAGGTATGTATAATCAAATGGGAGAAGGGTGTCCAGTATTATGAGTTTATAAGAGACGTTTTAACTCTACCGCGTTGGGATGTACGAACCCTCGCGAGACGTCCGTTTATAAATTGTGGGGGTCAACAACATGCTGATATGTTTCATCGGCATCTTCTCTTTGAGGTCAATCACAGCTTCAAGTTATTTAAGCCTCAAGTCCCTAGACGAAAGCGTATTGATGAGATTGATCCAAGGACTGGCTGGAGGAAACTTGTTTTGAAAGTTAAGCCGCCCAAGACTATGAAGCAGGTTCCCGTGAAGACATTGCCACAAGATATTTATCTGTCTTTCAACCGATGGTATTATGACAACCACACCAGCGAGGCTGTCATTGTTTTGGGAAGAGGTCTGAATACTAAGTTTATCAAGATAATCGACCCAATGTGGTTGGTTAACTTATTAGAGACCGACAATGACGTACTCTTCAGGAAGCAGATCTTGTTCGAGCGCCAAGAAGATTACGACCTGGCTATGCAATTCCAAATAGTCGTTCGTGTGTGTCATGAACATGGAATTCATAGTTGCAGAGACTGGCAGTCAAAGCGCTTCAAATAAGTTAAAGACAAAGGGCTCAAGACGAGGGGGTGTCTGTTTGTGCACGGTTTTGCGTCTAGAGTCTTTGTATTTAACGTTAATGTTTTATTTATGATTTAATGTAATAATAGTTTGTTTATTGAGTTAGTTCGCTAAGTTAAAGGCTAGTTCGCTAGGGGATGTTATCGAACTAGTCAGTATATGTATTCCCTCCTGATTCGTTAGGGGATGTTAACGAATCAGGGGGTGTTTCGCTAATTTAATATATGTAACAAAGGGGAGGCTGGTTCGCTAGGGGATGTTAGCGAACCAGATCACCCTCTATATATAGTGAACTACTGTTCACTTTTAATGTATGTTTTTGAGTTAATTAACGTATTTTGTGTATTCCAGATCTCTCTCAAAGCTTCACACCTAATATTATACAATAAATCATACATATTGATAATAATTATAATAATAATAGATAATCACATATACATATACACTGAATTGAGGTAATTAAGAGTTAGATCCGTATAATAGTATTAATAGTATAAACGTAGATCTGAGAATCAGATTGTGTTAATTGTAATTGATACTAATTAGTCTGGGATCAAAGAATACCTGTTCAAATTTTTTATCTCTTTCCATCCTGATACTTGGGATGTTTGCCATCATCTCTTCAATAGTTTCACCAGATGGCCTCTCAGGTTCCCTTTCAGGTTCCTGTTGGGGCATTTGTTCATGTTCATGAGCCTTTTTAGACTCAGATGAAGTTCTTGAATCAAATTTGCTCAATACTATGGCCAGAGAGTTGTCTGCTTCCTCAATTCTTTTTAGCTTAATCAAAGCATCAATTACTTCTTGATCAGCCACATCATCAATGATTTCTTTTGCAAGTTTGGCTTGTTTGATCAAGGCTTCCTGTTCTGCCATTTCTTCAGGAGTTAAGGTTTGTTCAAGAATCTTCCTGTCCCTTGTTTCTCTCAGAATATTCTCTTGTTCTCTTAAGGTAGCAGCAGCAATAGCATCATCTTTAAACGACACATCTTTTTCTGGATATACCTTCATAGGCTCTTATTCTGTAACTTTTTCTTTGCCTTTATCCATTCTTTTAGGCACTTCTTCCTCATCATCATTAGATTGTCTATAATCATCAATCTCCTTTTCAAGTGCTTCTAACTCAGGGTCATACTCCACCCTCTTGGAGCTTTCTGGTTGTTCAGTTTGAGTGATAGGCTCCTCAGTAGCAGTATTCCCTTCATTCATTACTTCAGTCTCTACTCCAGTCTGAATGTCAGTTAAGACATCAGTTGCTATATCAGTAGCAGCTACATTCTCTTCAACATTTGTCTTTTCAATTTCACACTCATTTCTCACTTCATTATTTACATCATAATCCTGTTCTGCACCATCAGACACATCAGCTTCAAAGCATTCACAGTTTCAACACCTGTATCCATCTCCTTGTCAGTTTCAATATTTTCAACATAGTCAGTTGGCCTCTTCTCATTCTCCCCCTGTTTTGGGGAAGCTGAGGTCTTCTCAACCTCCTGCTCCAGGGCTTGAATTTTTAAATTTGCTTGAACCAACTGTTTTAGCAACATTACATTTTCATCGGTCACCTCCTCATTCCTTCTCTTCAATTCAGCATTTTCTAACATTAAATCCATATTTCTCTGGATTAAGTCTGTGTAAGTGAGTGGTGTTGTAGGTGGTGATGTGGAGAATGGTTCATGTTCAGGTTGTTCTTGGTCTTTGGTGTGAGTTTGGAATATAGATAGTGGTGGTGATTGTGTGTGATGTGGGCTAGGAATGAATGGATCTGAGTGAATTGGGCTAGATGTTGGTGGTGTTTTTGGTATTGGGGATACATGAGATGATGTTTCAGATTGGCTTATGGTTAAGGTTTGGGGTGGAGATTGAGTGGTTTGGTGTGGTGGAGTGGTGGTGATGGTATAATGGGTTGGTCAATGGGTAATGGTGATGGGGTTGGAATAATGGGTTGTTCTGGTTCCTCTGGTTGCCCCCATTGATTGTATGCACCACCAATCATGGCTCCTCCAGCCCCTCCTTCATTTCCATCATCAGCATTGTTCTCTCCATCTGAGTCATCACTATCACTTCCAAAAACATCTTCTCCTCCTTCCTCTTCTGAGCTTAACTCAGGCACTGGCATCACCTCCAAGTTATGATCCAACAACCATGGCAAAATTTCAAATGGAACTTCAGAATTGAATCTATTGGCAACACCCAGATTCTTAATTCTCTTGTATGTGTCAGGATTCTGCAGTAGGTGTGTAATGCCAATAGTAGGTAGATCTTGTAATTCACTGTTAAATATTATCTGTAGGAACCTTGGGTACTGCAGAAATCTATCTACCTCAGCCTTCTTCAAATTTGAAACCAATCCCTCAAAGATCATCTTTGAGAAATTAAATGGCAAATCATAAATAATTCCGACAGTGGCATTTGCTAGATCACGACTCATCAAAGTCCATGATCCTTTTCGTGGAGCAAACCACTGTATCACATTATGAATAATGAATCTATACAACATAGGGAACATCCCCTTTTGACACTGTCCATCATGTAGAGTTCCCTGATAACCCATCGTCTCTACGAATATTCTCATCAGGTGTGTTGTATTGAAGTTTATTGGGTTATAGTCATCATCATTCAACCGCAAGCATCTTCTAATCACTCTTTCAGTCACTTGAATTTCATGGCTTGCGACTGTTGCTTCGATCCTTTTCCCATTAATGTCATCAATAAATCTTGCAGATTTCCAGAAATCTAGTGAATGATTTCTGTAGATTATTGGGCATTCTGTAAAAGCAAATCTGACATTTGATCGAGCCATCCATGTAATCATTCTATCCATCGACTCGTTGTTAGGTGTAACTTGTAATAGTGCACACATATTATGCTTCTTCTCGAAGAAGTATTTAGGTTGTTCTTCTTCTTCTGCCACATCTGAACAGAATAAACAAACATATTCAAAGTGAAATTAGTCATAAAGTTCAGTACTTTAAGTAATTTCAAGGTATAAAAATGAATAAGAAAGAGAGAAATATCATTAAGAACCTGTTCTTCGACAAATTTATAAACTAAACACAGAAACAGAATATTAGTAATCAGATTGTCACACCCCGTTAAGCGAATTGCGGAAGCGTAAAACGGAAATGCAACAGATACAACTGGTATCAAATACATTGTTCATAAAGAAACATTACTAACTAATTTACAATATATTACATTGTTCTAACATCTTTTACAAACTAGGTGATACAATTAAACCTGTTCTTCAATCACTTTACTTCTAACTCAAATGCCCACGACATCAATCACCAACCAGACACGTAACGCACAGGAAATTACTTCTCATATCTGATTACCTGAAAAGCATGTTAAAACAGGTCAACTACGAATAGTTGGTGAGTTTCATAAGTTTTAACGAAATTAGTTCTGCGCACCATACAATCATAGTTTGTATGTACGCGCGTATGTAAAAATACGTATTTACGGTTGTATAAATATGTACAGCCATATTCTTGTGTGTGCATATGCACACATGTAGGTTTATAATATAAATTCGAACTTTCGGTAAAATCGTGATTGTTTGTTTGTACTACCTGTTTCCAATTTCCGTGTTTAACCAACCACTGTGGACCCCCTTTCTCCCACAACGGTTCCACATAAACTCAACCATTGTGGCCCCCCTTCCGCCCACAACGGTTCCGCGTTAACATCAACCACTGTGGTCCCCCTTCCACCCACAATGATTCCATGTAAACTCAAACATTATATAGTGTACACGCAAATAATTAGTATATTCTACACATAGTATTTCCTACGGATAATCACATAGCTTGTATATAGACACATATACACATTTAGTATTTATTACATATCACCAAATACTGTGGCTCCCCATCCGCCCACAATACGCATAATCACATTATTTTCTTAACATTCATGTCATAATCAAGTTAGTTCGTTTAATAAGTTGCAGCAGAACTTGGCTCACAGGCCATACTCAACTTTAGTTTATAAGTTGCAGCAGAACTTGGCTCATAGGCCATACTCAACTTTAGTTTAGTAAGTTGCAGCAGAACTTGGCTCATAGGCCATATTCAACTTTAGTTTATAAGTTGCAGCAGAACTTGGCTCTTAGGCCATACTCAACTTTAGTTTAGTAAGTTGCAGCAGAACTTGGCTCTTAGGCCATACTCAACTTTAGTTTGTTACTATTGTGGCCCCCCTTATGCCCACAATAGCCCCATAATCATCACAGACCACGTTATCCCCATGGCCATTACAGACCACGTTGTCTCCCAAATTAGTTATGTTTAACATTACATAACGTGTTTGTATAAACATGCTGTCACGTGTAATTTCATTATGTTTTGTAATTCGTATTATCTCCACTCAATATATCAATCAACGATAATAATCATCTTTCATCAGCAAGTAGTCAATCATTTTGTTCGTAGGGACTTTTCATATATAAATGTTCAGATATTTTATATCCTGATCCGTGTTTAGATATATAACGTGTATAAACATGCTTTCCACCCCAAAAGTTCGTAAAATAGTTTAAAGAGTGGGGTCATGAAACTCACTTTATCGTAGTTCGCACAGAAATTATGTATCAATAGGTCAGGTGCCTTGCTTATAGCCTGATTCCTATAAACGGTATCGTACTGTTAATACTAGTACAGTGTTTAAACCAAATTGGGCTGTATAGATAATCTGGGTATAGCTGTTTGGCCCAGAACATGACCATAGTCTTAGATTGTGACGTTGTATACTGTGAAATGATTAAAATCAGACTTGGCTCAGTTTCACCGTTTCCCGAGCCTAGCCAAGTTGATCGTTTACGCGTTTAGGGAATAGGTAAGATCACACAAACTTAAGTAAACATGTTGATTGTTAAAATGATTTGATTTATTAAAGAATTTTAAGGTTTCGGTATATCTGGTTTGATCGCAGGGTTCGTTTCCGTTTTCACACGGGTTTGATTATACAAAACGTGTACAATCCACCCGAATTGTCCAGAATTCTCGTAAAAAGTTCGTTTTTATCAATATCATTCAAAAATATGATATTTGACCACTTTTGACATTTTGACACACCAGTCAGTTCGTTAAACACAAAACTGCCGGTTTCGTTAAAACAATTATAATTTAAATCTTCGATTAATCATAACTAAATATGTGCTTATATATAAATTATGTAAATTTTTGTAAAAATACATTAAAATATGGAGAATTTTATAAAAATATTTTCAGAAATTTTATGATTAATTATTTATTTATAAAAATTCATTTAATAGGTTATATTCGTGTAATAAATGGCCCGTTTATATCAAACCACCTCAGAAAAATCCGATAATTTTTGAAAATGGACTCAATGTTATTACATAACCCTTGAAAAATATCCAGAACCTAAATCTTTTGACAAAATGCCTTTTTGTGCGTTTTTAGGCTGTTAAAATTCGGTTAATTCATAATTGCACAAACCATACTTAAGCATTTCCAATGATCCCCAAACTTTACCAGTGATCTTACCATCACATATTAATCTCCAAAACCAAGTTTCATAATATTTCAATATCTTTATCTATTTTTCCCAAATAAACGCTCATAAACGGAAATAAATTCACCAAATATTCTCCGTTTATTGAAAAATTACCGAATTTGAACAGGAACTCATTTAAATGATCCCTAATGTCCCTGAAAATTTTCACAATCTAACAACAAGCACGTCACAACGTAATACTAAACAGCCCTTAAACGAGTGTTACGGGTTTACCTTATCGGTTTTCGATGAGTTTTGCTAGCTTAAACGACTCTCCGGGTCTTGAGTTGCAAACTCAGTGTATATACATATCATATAACATCAAACCAAGCATACATCATCCATGTGACAGCCTTGATAATTAGGGTTTCGGTTTTGGGTTCAAACCGAACTTTCAAACCGTGAAAACGTTATATTCATATTCTAATCCGCGTTTTTGACAAAAAAAAGTATATGTTCCTGGTTTGTAAACATTTTTAGCATCAAAACATGGTTTTACTTGATTTTTATGGTTTTTGGATGGTTAAACATGTTTAAAACTAATCAAGAACTAATTTTCCATGATTAAACCTTACTAATCAAGCATGTAATCTCATGTATTTAGAGGTTTACCTTTAGGGTTTGGGCTGAAAAATATGAAGAAGTCAGCTGAGATTGTTCTTGGATGGTTTGGAATGTGTAAAATATCTTTGAAGTGTGACTTATATAACAAGCTATACAAAGGGGTCCACCCCCCCAACTTGCGGTCGCAACTAATAAGGGCCCATTGGTGCCTCGGTTTTCATGCCACGCGTAAAATTTGGTCCAAAATTTAGTTCGGGTTCGGTTTTTCGCAAGAAAACTAGTTCGAGTGCGAAAACCAACGCAAAAACGAGTGTTTTTCATCTTCTTTTTGTAAAATAAGAAAAACGTACCGACTCGTTGTAAAATTCCAAAATATTTTCACGGATTGCTTAGAACATGTCATATAAGTGTTTTATAAATCTTTTTCGGTCTAACGGATGCTAAAATGCTTGTTTTGATATTAACGATTGCGTTTAAGCTTATAGCGTATCGATAAACGAAACCTCTTTCGTTTAAAGAGTTTTAAACGTACTGGGGCCTAAATATCAATACGTTAGCCTCTATAATATATATATATATCTCGTATATGACCCCTCAGTATATATACGGGTCATAATTAGTATCGGTCGGTTACTCGTTTAAGCACTACGAATTAATCGATTTATCGTTTACTTGTTACGTAATGAATATAGTATACCTCGTTTTGTCACAAATGTCACATATATCGCTTATAGATAGCACCCTGGGATATCCGGACCATAACCAGACCCGTTTGGTTATTCGTTTGTTCGTTACGCAATAAGCGGTTAAACGCTTATTCGAGTTTGTAAGTACTAAGGTGTACTCGGTTTTGCAACGGATGTCACATTCTCCCCCAGTTAAGAAATTTCGTCCACGAAATTCAATATGCCAAATATGCTCTTTTTGGGGAAAATTTTATAATCATTTGTTTCGGAATTCGTTTTTCTGTTTCCGAACACGTTTGATTCCCCGTTGTGGATTCCACTGAATTTTATTCAATGAGATTTTATTGTGTCGCAACTGTTTGATTTTCCCCGCTCAGAATTTTCACGAGTCTCTTTATAGAGTTTAGTTGTATAAAAGTTTTCAAATAATACTAATTCTGCCCTGTCAGTAAGGCACTCGTTTTGATTCGATATATGAAATATCGGGAGTGAAATAATTTTGTTTAATACGTTATGGGGTTAACTTTCAATGCAATTTTGTACAGTGCTATATATTTTAGAATCAACTCACCGTTCCTCAACTCAACTAACAACTTCAAAATTTGATAACTTCTCGTATTTCTCAGTATAGCCCTCTTGTTAGCCTTAGGCGGCTTTCGGTTTGTTATTAATATTACGAGCTTTATTTATGATTCTCGAAATCGAATCGGATTTTGTATTTTGGATGTCACCAATTTTTTTCAATTTTAATAAGATGGCGAGTTACATTCTTGCTCGTATAATATGTTGGAATATCGTATGCCCGAGACACATAATTAAGTTAATGTGGCTAGTTATGTTTGATCCAAGTCGGGTCATACCCAATAACGAGTTAGACACACACCAATTATGTATTTGTTAAGATAAGATCTTTAAGACAAATACAGAACACGACACTTTCAGAAAATCGGGTTTCTGAATGATTACTTGAAAGTATTAAATAATTAATTGGTTAATTTATTTATTCAAATAATTATTATTGGAATGATTATTTAACTATGTATTCTTTTATAAAATGGTTTATAAAAGATGGGGTGTTTATATATTTTATAAAGTATAAAATATATATATAACATAAACAAAAAAAAAAAAAAAAAATATGTTGGGGCCGGTTTTGGGTGGGCCCCACACCCCACCAACTTGGTCAAATTGTCAACATGCAAAAGGAGATGGAGTGTGGACTTGGATATAACTCTACCCTATGTATGCATGTGATGGATGATAATTTGGATAATACTTTCAAGTAATCATAAACACAAAAAAACTTCTTTTCTTTTTCCTCTCTACCTCACGGCCAAGAAGGGAAGAAAAAAAGGTCTCGGGTTTTTCGTGTTCAAGCTTCCTAGCATAGCTCGGTGCGTGTTGGAGGCTCGGGGTATATTCCGTTTGAGGGTTTTCCTTTGAAAGTCTTGCATTCATCATCATCTTCTTCAACCATCACTAAACTCTTAAAGGGTTAAGATTGTAAGTGTTTTATATGCTTTGATAGTTTAGTTATTCCCGTATCATTTGATCCTTGCTTCGGGTTTCTAGTAAATAGATTATTGGTAATCTTGAAATAAATAAACTAGGTTGTTCATATGTTTTAGTTTGTCTATCACGTTTCCGCATTAATTATAACTAGTTAAACGGTTAACTAAGTTTGTAAATTCCATAGAAACCCAACAAATGGCATCAAGAGCCGGGATACGGGATACTAAGCTTCGGGTTCTCGGTTTTTATTTTCCCCTTGAAAGATTTTATACAAAAATTAACATGCATGATATTTTTGTATTTAATCTTGCTATCGTTTTTGGCTAAGTTCAAAAAAAAAAAAAAATATAAAAACCGGGCTAATGGGCCGAAGCCCATTTCGGGTGAAATTTGGGCCGAAGCCCATTTTTGTTATTGGGCCGGGCCCATAAGTTTTATTTGGGCCGAGCCCATGTAAGTCATTTGGGCCGAGCCCATGTAATTTTGTTTGGGCCGAGCCCAAGCAGTTTTTTAATTGGGCCGAGGCCCATAATCTTGGTATTGGGTCAAGCCCAAATGGGTTGGGCTAGGCCCGATAAAGGCAAGGGGTTTTGGAACGGGTTCCTAAGACATAAAGGGTTATGTTTGTTAAATACTAGACCGAGCCGTAGACCAAGTGGATGTTTGTTTGTGGTTGATGTTGTGATTGTAATTAATTATTCAAGTTTCGGTTTGTAATAATTAATTAGGGGCAATTTTGTAATTTTGTAATTATTTATTCATATGGGTATGTAATAAATAGGTTATTTGTAATATCTTTATTTTATAGAAAAATGTATTAGGACATTTGTTTTGTAAAATAAAGAAGATTGCAAAATTGGAAGTTTGGGCCTAATTGGGCCGGGTATGGTGATAATGGGTCTCACAAGCCCATTAAGGGATTCAAGCCCAAAAGGACCTAAGCCCACCAATTGAGCCCAAATGGAAGCTTATGGAAGCTAAGGCCCAAGTTCAAGCCCAGTGGATCACAACGGGGTTGAAGAAGATGCTCGAAGCATTTGGATGCGGGATCGAGTGGGAGCTACAACATCCATGTGTCATGTGTCCCTTAGGATCGGACCTAAGATACACGCTTGTTTCGGCTAACAAGTGTGGTCTAATTTAGTGGCTCGTGTCTAGTATAATTGTGTATGCTTGTTAATTGATTGTTTGATTGTGTGGTTGTTAGATATTAGGATATCAACTTCGTCACATAGAATTAATTAACAAAGCATAAAATGGGTTCTAATAATTATCGGTAATTACGTGACACATAGTTTAATAAAATGGATTTATTAACTAGCCGTCTCACGCCCATAATAAAATGGCTTTATTATAAATTAGAATTTTGAAAAATGGTTTCAAAATATCGTGTTACTAAATGCATGTTAGAACATGATTTAAAGTTTTACAACTAGAATTATTAAAACTAAAAATCCCTTTTAAAATTAAGGATAATAAGTTAAACACCATCCTTTTGTATAACGCTTAACATATTAGTAAGCTCTTAGTGGGAAAAAGGTCACCTAACCGCGTAGAGTAAATTAATATGTTGAGGTAATATTGGCATATAAATGGGAAAAAGGTCACCTAACCGTTTGTATGTTAATATTACAAGTTGATACAAGTAGGACGACTTAAATTAGAACCATGTGAAGAGGGTCACCCAAGCATGGGGTCTAATAGGTGTTGATGGGATAAACATGCCGACACGAAATATGATTTCGAACCAGTCCCATAAACTCTAGAAGTTGCAAAAGGGCTTGCAATTGTTATGAATAACTACCTTGATAAATCGACAATGGGAAAAAGGTCACCTAACCGGAGTCGGGTTTATCGTTGGATTCTAGATTCTAATTATTAATTATATTTGGTATATATATAAAAGGGTATTAATAATTAAAAAGGTAAAACACTAAAATGAACTTAATTAAAATTCTGCAGATGGCCGCACACGTCGACGACAACATTATCCCTAACGTCCAAAACGTATCTCTCCGATCTATTCTCGCTAAAGACCGTCTTAACCACAATAACTTTTCGGATTGGTTCCGAAATTTAAGGATTGTTCTAAAACAAGAAAAATTATATCATGTTTTGGAAACACCTATCCCCGAAGAACCGGAAGAGGGAAGTGAGGTCGAATATATGAATTGGGTCAAACTTACGGAAGATTCCATTCAAGTGTCATGCCTCATGTTGGCGACTATGGTTCCCGAAATCCAAAAGGATTTCGAAAACCATAATGCGTACGACATGATTACTCAACTTAAGGAAATGTTCCTTAAGCAATCAAGAGTTGAAAGGTTCGAAACGGTTCGAGCCTTGCATGCATGTAGAATGGATGATAATCAACCAGTTTCAACTTATGTACTTAAGATGAAAAGTTACATTGATCGCCTCGCCAAGCTCAATTGTCCCATCTCAAAAGAGTTAGCAACGGATTTGATCCTTAACTCTTTGTCGAAAAGGTTCGACACATTCGTGTTAAATTATAACATGAACGGGTGGGACAAAACCATTGGAGAACTTCACTC
Source organism: Bidens hawaiensis (assembly GCF_021521415.1). NCBI lineage: Eukaryota > Viridiplantae > Streptophyta > Magnoliopsida > Asterales > Asteraceae > Bidens > Bidens hawaiensis. Next base: position 21,234 of record NW_027499715.1, on the reverse strand, counting down.
AATGCTTAAAACAGCCGAGGCGAGCATGGGCAAAAGGGTTTTACCCATGTTTGCGATCAATGAAGGTAGATCCAAGAATCGATCTCAACCCAATCTTAAGGCTAAGGTAGCCAAAAGAAAGGGTCCTCCTATGCATCTTAAGGGTAAGGGCAAATCACCGGTTATGGCAAAGAAACAAAAGGTTATGGAACCGAGGGGTCATAAGGATGATCCTTGTTTTGGTTGTGGGGAGACCGGACACTGGAAACGCAATTGCCCGGTCTACCTAAAGGAGCTAAAAGACAAGAGGAATGCGGCGCATACCTCGGGTAATGTCTTTATGATTAATGTTGAGCTAAATCTTATTTCTTCTAACACATGGGTATTGGATACCGGATGTGGAACTCATATTTGCAATTGGTTGCAGGGGTTCAAAAAGAATGAAGACTTAAAGAAGGGCGAAGTGAATCTTTTCATGGGCAACGGTGCAAGGGTGCACGTGGTCGCTAGAGGAGACTTCACTTTATCGCTTCCAAGTGGTTTGGAAGTTGTTTTGAGAAATGTTTTGTATGCTCCTAGTTTGACTAGGAACATTATTTCTGTGCACCTTCTTAGACAATGTAATTTTGACTTTAAATTTGTAAGATCAGAAATGCATGTATCATCTAATGGTATCTTTTATTTTAAAGCTGTACCAAACAACGGTATTTATGAATTGGTTCATGATAATACCTTAAATAGCTCATTATATCAAACCTCTACTAAAAGACTCAAAAAGGATTTGAGTGATTCCTACATTTGGCATTGTCGCCTTGGACACATAAACAAGAATCGTATAAATACTCTCCAAAAGAAAGGTCTTTTGAAAACAAACGAGTTAGGTTCGTTTGATGAGTGTGAATCTTGTATTCAAGGCAAGATGACCAAAGAGCCTTTCAAAGGTACAAATGAAAGGGCTAAGGATTTGTTAGGTATCATACATACGGATGTATGTGGTCCTTTCAAGCCAACTAGTAGGAATAGTGAAAGGTACTTCATTACCTTTACCGACGATTTTAGTCGATATGGGTATGTTTATCTAATGAAACACAAACATGAAGCCTTTGAAATGTTCAAAGAATTTCAAAATGAAGTACAAAATCAGCTCGACCGAACAATCAAGGTACTCCGCTCCGATAGAGGAGGCGAATACCTAAGTGAAGCTTTTCAAAGTCATCTTAGAGATTGTGGAATTATTTCACAGCTCACTCCTCCTGGAACTCCTCAACATAACGGAGTATCCGAGAGGAGGAATCGAACACTGTTGGACATGGTTCGATCAATGATGGCACGAAGCTCACTACCGCCATCATTTTGGGGATATGCGCTACTCACAGCGGCTCGTATTTTGAATATGGCCCCGACCAAAAAGGTGGATCGAATACCCTATGAAGTGTGGCATGGAAAGGTTCCATCCTTTTCATATTTAAGGGTATGGGGATGCATAGTTTATGTTAAACGTGACACCCCAAATAAGCTTGAGGCTCGATCCATCAGGTGTATCTTCATAGGATACCCAAAGGATGATATAGGATATATATTCTATGATCCTAGTGAACAAAAGGTGTTTGTTTCACGCAAAGGATACTTCTTAGAAACTAGGTTCCTTATGGAAGGACCTAGTGAAAGGAGAGTGGAACTTGAAGAGGTTCAAGAATCACTGGATGATACACAATTGGTCGATACTAGCTTTCAACACGAGGATGTTGAAGATGATCAAATGGTTGATCATACACACGTTGCTCGCAGATCTAATAGGATTAGTCGACCTCCCAAGAAATACGGATTTCTTGTGGATGATTGCTACTTGGTCGATTCGGATGAACCGATCTCCTACAAAGATGCTATGTCACAACCTGATTGTGACAAATGGCTTGAAGCCATGAGCGCCGAGATGCAATCCATGCACGATAACCAAGTTTGGGAATTGGTTGATCGTCCACTTAACTCCAAACTGGTTGGATGTAAGTGGGTCTTCAAAAAGAAGACCGATATGCATGGAAATTTAGATACTTACAAAGCTCGACTTGTCGCAAAAGGTTTCACGCAAACTCAAGGGATTGATTATGATGAAACCTTCTCGCCAGTCGCGATGCTTAAGTCGATCAGGATATTGTTTGCCATTGCAGCTCATTTTGATTATGAGATATGGCAAATGGATGTCAAGACCGCTTTTCTAAATGGATATCTTGAGGAAGATGTCCATATGGTTCAGCCTGAAGGTTTTGTCGATCCATCTAATCCTGATAAAGTTTGTAAGTTAAAGAAATCAATCTACGGATTGAAACAAGCATCACGGATGTGGAATCATCGTTTTAATGAAGAAATCAAAGCGTTTGGTTTCGTCCAAAACGGTGATGAGGCATGTGTGTATAAATGGGCTAGTGGGAGTATAATCATTTTTCTTATTTTGTATGTCGATGATATACTTTTATTTGGAAATGATATACCAAGTATGGAAAACGTTAAAGCGTGGTTAAGTAGTCGTTTCTCAATTAAGGATCTTGGAGAAGCGACATATATCTTGGGAATAAAGGTCTATAGGGATAGACAAAGGAAATTGATCGGACTCAATCAAAGTGCGTACATTGATAAAATCCTGAAAAGGTTCAGGATGGAAAACTCTAAGAAAGGTTTGGTACCTATTCCTAGAGGAACCGTGTTGAGCTCATCCCAAAGTCCTAGCTCTAAGGAAGAGCAGGATAGGATGAAGCATGTTCCTTATGCTTCGGCAATAGGATCTATTATGTATGCAATGATGTGCACTAGACCGGACGTCTCGTATGCTTTAAGCATAACGAGTAGATACCAGCACAACCCAGGTGACAGTCATTGGATGGCTGTCAAGAATATATTAAAGTACCTTAGAAGGACTAAGGATATGTTTTTAATATATGGGTCTGGTGAGGAGGAACTCGTCGTAAAGGGTTACGTGGATGCGAGTTTCCAAACTGACCGAGATGATTCTCGATCACAGTCGGGATATGTCTTCATTTTGAATGGAGGCGCTGTCTCTTGGAAGAGTTCGAAGCAGGATGTTGTCGCGTTATCCACTACAGAATCTGAGTACATCGCCGCTTCAATGGCAGCCCAAGAGGCTGCATGGATGAAAAAGTTCATCATGGATCTAGGGATTATCTCTTCCATTCAGGAGCCCCTAGAGATATTCTGTGACAATGAGGGTGCTATTGCACAGATCAAGGAGCCTCGTGCTCATCAGAAAACGAGGCACATTGAGCGCAGATTCAACTACATAAGGGATGAAGTTGAAAAGAGAAAAATATGTATTCATAAAGTTCATACCGATCAAAATATTGCGGACCCACTCACGAAGCTCCTCGATAGGCCAAAGCATGAGGGTCATGTTTGTGCATTAGGACTTCGGTATTCTAGTGAGTGGATTTAATCCGTGTTTAGTGTTTGTTTAAGAACGAATGTAATGGGTATCTCATGAAATTAATTAAGTTTTAATTATTAAATGAGTTATGTTCTATTTTTGCATGTTTAATCCATGAATGACTTATGTTGTTCTAAACGTCCGTAGTCGATCATGCTTGTGGGAACAAGTATGAAGGTAAGACTATTATGAACCCGGATTGGTTGATATTCATGTGATGAATATAAGGCATAGGTTTGCCACCAAGGTTCATAGATATTTGTGGGATACAAATATTGGACATGATCCGCTCTCGAGGATCACTGCATGGAGTTAGTGCAACTGATCATAAGTAATCCTTGAGTAAAGGCGAGTATCATTGTGTCCTTTGACCTGAGATGCATATTGGATCTGACCTTTCATCAAGTCTGATAACTTGACTCTCTTCTTTGTTTTTCGGTAACACGATGACATAAAAGAAAGAGCTCAGATATCATACGAGATGTCAACAAGGATGTATGCAGTCAAGATGGGATTTGTTCCTCTTATGTGTTGAGAGTTTAGATGTCTAAGGCCTGTTAAGTTAAATCAATGAGAGAATGATCAATCTATGTCTCTTCGATTTGACAGGACATCTAGTAACAAAGGGATGTAATGATAAGACTTACCTATATCATATCAAGTATGGACTTGAAGGGGATGATGTTATTGAATGGCACTTAGTCAAACACACTAGGGGTGGTGACCTGTTGTTAGGCGGTATTCACCATTAGCATTAACTTCCTATGAGTCTCGTGCAAGTGGGAGATTGTTGGAATATCGTATGCCCGAGACACATAATTAAGTTAATGTGGCTAGTTATGTTTGATCCAAGTCGGGTCATACCCAATAACGAGTTAGACACACACCAATTATGTATTTGTTAAGATAAGATCTTTAAGACAAATACAGAACACGACACTTTCAGAAAATCGGGTTTCTGAATGATTACTTGAAAGTATTAAATAATTAATTGGTTAATTTATTTATTCAAATAATTATTATTGGAATGATTATTTAACTATGTATTCTTTTATAAAATGGTTTATAAAAGATGGGGTGTTTATATATTTTATAAAGTATAAAATATATATATAACATAAACAAAAAAAAAAAAAAAAAAAAAAAAAAATATGTTGGGGCCGGTTTTGGGTGGGCCCCACACCCCACCAACTTGGTCAAATTGTCAACATGCAAAAGGAGATGGAGTGTGGACTTGGATATAACTCTACCCTATGTATGCATGTGATGGATGATAATTTGGATAATACTTTCAAGTAATCATAAACACAAAAAAACTTCTTTTCTTTTTCCTCTCTACCTCACGGCCAAGAAGGGAAGAAAAAAAGGTCTCGGGTTTTTCGTGTTCAAGCTTCCTAGCATAGCTCGGTGCGTGTTGGAGGCTCGGGGTATATTCCGTTTGAGGGTTTTCCTTTGAAAGTCTTGCATTCATCATCATCTTCTTCAACCATCACTAAACTCTTAAAGGGTTAAGATTGTAAGTGTTTTATATGCTTTGATAGTTTAGTTATTCCCGTATCATTTGATCCTTGCTTCGGGTTTCTAGTAAATAGATTATTGGTAATCTTGAAATAAATAAACTAGGTTGTTCATATGTTTTAGTTTGTCTATCACGTTTCCGCATTAATTATAACTAGTTAAACGGTTAACTAAGTTTGTAAATTCCATAGAAACCCAACATAATATAGTATATTACCACTTGTATAATATTATGATGACTGTTAATGTACGAGGATTGAAATTACTGGTCTGACTTCCCTCTATTGTTTGAATAGTTTATTTGATTTGATTGTTTTATAGAGGATTATAGATCGTGCTTAGGCCAATTAGGGATCTAAAATTTCATACACAATTCACCAAGAGTAAGATTTTGTTAAGGCGAGTTTTTTAGTTGGATAGTTGTTACAAATCAGAAGAAGGTATTTGGAGTGGATTAGTCAGGGAACTATCATTCAGCTTGAATTGCTTTCTTGGGATGTTTAAGGAACACATATTAAAGGTTCTATTTAAGTTTGTTTCCCACTTCCAATGGGGTATCTCGAAATGTTGTAGCATCTCCGAGGATCTTTAGTATTCCCCCAGAACTTATAATAGTGCACACTTTACAACACATGAGCCTATGATTCCTTCATAGATTTTGCTTGCATCTTTATACTAGTACTCAGTTTATCCAAACATCTGGCCTGACTTTTCCTTGTTCATCACTCAGTTATTAAGGCTATAAAAGTTTAAAGTTCAAGTTTCAGTTACGGATAGTATAGTTTTCCTCATCCTTGTTTCATCATTGAGGTACTAGGTTTTGTTCCGTGTACGGGATCACTTCTTTATCTAGAAGAGGCAGTATAACAGTTCTATTTCTATATATAACCTTCATTTGAACTGAACCAACTAGTCCATACTGACTATTACACAATGACTCCTCACTTCCACCGGGAGTGCATCGATAGGGAATAGCTAGTTATTTAGGTTAAGAGGGTAGTTTTTCAAGTAATATGATTAGTATTTATAGTCTTACTTTTGGTGGTTTCTATAGTATACAGAATTGTTATTTTACTAGACGGTATATTTTCCAAGGTAATAACTTGTAGGAACGAAACGTCTATCAGTGTCCGTAATAAATAAACTAAAGTATATTAGGCATTACTAGGAACGCACATGTTACTACATTTGTTCTATCCGGTTTATTCACAATACTTGACCCCTAGTCGAGTTAGACGTCGATGTCGGCCCTTGGCTTTGTCTTCCCGTCGCAATTGGGTTCAATCTAGGGCAGTCTTTCTTGATGTGCTTCACACTACCACACTCATAACAGGCATTACGGTTTATTATGGTTTGGTTTTGGTAGACTGGTTGTTGTCGTGTTGGCTGCGGTTGGGGTAGTTGTGAGTCCTGGAGTTGGGTTGGTGGATTTATAGTATTCATAACGGTTCTACAATTTCGGGCATAGTGTCCCACTTTCCCACATTTGTGACACACATTGGTCCGACATTCACCAACATGATGATAACCACATTTTCCACATCTAGGCAAAGGCCCGTTATACTTGCCTTGCTTCACATCGGAACTGATCATAGTGTAATTTTGTATTGCAAGGCGCGCACATTTATTCTATTGTCTTTCTTGTATTCCCGCTCCATAATTGGTTCGTTTTGTACCAGATGATTCCCCGGGCATTCTTAACGCACCACTTCTAATCAAATTAGAAGTTACAATGCCAGCTTGTAACACGGCATTTTCGAAAGTTACAGGGCCAGTTGAATTAACCAAACTCCTGACTTCGAGGGCTAAACCCCAAATGTAGCGTTCAGTACGTTTAGATTCTGGAGTAGCTAACCATGGGACTAGACGAGCCAGTCCGTTAAAGCGATGGGTATACTCCAAGTGATCTGCACCCTTTATTTCTAGATTCCAAAGTTCTTACTCTAATTTCGGAATTTCGTTTATCGGATAAAAGTGTTTTATCATAAGATTTTTAAGTTCTGTCCAAGACATACGATTGGTTGCTCTTGTCCACGAATTTGCACAACAGTATTCCACCACATTAGCGCGTGGTCTACAAATGTAGAAGTAGCAAATTTGACAATACAATCTGGTGGACAGTTAGTGATATTAATGATGGATTCAGTCTTTTCAATCCACTTTACCAGTCCATTTGGTCCTTCAGTACCGCTAAATTCCATAGGTTTACACAGCATGAAGTTCTTAAGTTGATATCCGTGTTGCGGGGGATTTTGATTGTTACAACTATTGTTCAAGTTCGGTGGGAGATTATCATTATTGAAAGTAATATTGGTATTCAACGGGGGAGTATTAGTTGTGATAGTATCAGTATTTATCGGGGGAGCATTTGTGGTTGTATTAGTATTTGTTGGGGGATTAGTATTTACGGCCGCGTTAGCATTCGGCACTTGATTTGTATTCATAGTTGTATGGATACCAGCAGCGAATTGTGCTGCTATTGTCGGAAGTACTGTTTGTAGTTGTCGAGCGATCATCTCGGCTATATCTGCCTCAGACAACATGTTTACTTTCTTCGGGGCCATTCTATAACAATAACCAGTTATCCAACAATTAACAAAATTCACATACACTAATGATCACAAAAGGAATTACAATAACAAGTAATCAGGTATTTCAATTAACACGTATATATCACACTGGTTTGTTCTCGAGTCTGAATACTAAGGATAGTATGTAAAATTAGCCTAGCAAACGCCAAAGTTTGCTTATATATTAAAAGTTATCATCTCATGACAAGAAATTTTAAACCAATAGGGGTCAATGTTTGTATTAAAAATGCCCAAATCGTCCTCCATATTAGCATAGCGCACCACCATATGCTTGTATGGAGTATCAGAAGCTATACACGACAATACCATACTATCCTTATCTATCAAAGCACGCGTTATAACAATTATAAATAGTTCACAACTTATACGACAATTATTCCTATATGATCCCATTATTGGGAAGTTGTTTTTGTTCGGTCTCTCCTGTAGGTAGATATTTGCTCATTACGAGTTTAATCAGTACGTTATAATGGGAATGCACGTGTACATTCCACCTGACTTCTGAATGTTTGTTAACTATAATCGTAAAATATATTCTTTCGCCAGGTCATTCAGTTTTCGTAGGCATGTCGGACTTAATAAAAGTAGTAGTTTACTAGTTGGAGGTAAGTAGGTTCCATTCCAGTCGGGGCACATCATCATTTCGTGAGCATAAGATTTCTCTCCTATAATAACCAATTGGAATAGCAAAATATAGGAGAGGTTGGAGGTTGTCTTTCGTAGATGGTTCGAAGAGTTTGCTAGTTAGGGAGGTTCATCAGAGTTAGTTGTACTAGTGATATGTAAAGGAAATTACTATTATTAATATTTCTTTTTGAAATATTATTAGTACATTATATGTACTGGTAGTAACGATTGCTCATATTATAATTGAAAACTCAGTTTTGGTAATTATCATATTTATAATTTGATAAATCGGGCTCATCACTAGGTATTTCCCCTAGGGATGGTGTTTGTTTCTGAACAACAGAATTGGAAGGATGACCGGAAAATAGTTTAGATTAATGTCAAAGGAACCAGTTTATAAGATAGGATTGGATTCAAACTGTGGAGTATTATATATATATATATATATATATGTGTGTGTGTGTGTGTGTGTGTGTGTGTGTGTGTGTCTTCTTGAAATTATTATCTGTAAGTCACACCTCCAACGGTTCGTTCCCGGGCCTTATATATTAAGCCCCTTTTGTGGTTCCGTCACATCACAAGATTTAGTTTAAACTTATTGAAGCATTCTTGTATTCTCACTCACGGGCAACACCGGTTCTTCATCAATTGTAAAACTACTCACATCTTTCGGTGCAATCGCTAATCAGAAGAGAATGTTTTTCAATAGTTTAGATCCGCACAAAAGATATTATTAATTAGGGCATAAATAAAATATTTTATTTGTTATGAACAGATATAATATTAATTATAATAAAATATAATATTAATTTTGGTAAGATATAATTTTGATTAGAATAGGAATTAATAGTGATTATAACCGAATATAATATTGGTTATGATAAGATTCAATGTCATCCGTAGTACCGTACGTACACGTATCCCTATACCTCGTCTCAGATAAGCACGTATGCACATGTCAATATACTTCACATCACCTTTATGCACGTATGTTGCCATTTTTACCTATCAATATGTTCCGCGACTTCTCCCCGAATTCCCTCGTACAAGCAAGTCTGTTATTACGTTCCGGACCATAATAACTCACTTGCCCTTCGAGTTCATCCCGGCATCCATTAGTATCTATCGTTACGCATTATTAACTTTCCCAGTGATAATCGAGCCTACGGTTATATTATAGGTATCCTATGGGATAACCTAATTCTTTATAACCAATGGCTCTGATACCAACTTCTGTCACACCCCGTTAAGCGAATTGCGGAAGCGTAAAACGGAAATGCAACAGATACAACTGTTATCAAATACATTGTTCATAAAGAAACATTACTAACTAATTTACAATATATTACGTTGTTCTAACATCTTTTACAAACTAGGTGATACAATTAAACCTGTTCTTCAATCACTTTACTTCTAACTCAAATGCCCACGACATCAATCACCAATCAGACACGTAACGCACAGGAAATTACTTCTCATATCTGATTACCTGAAAAGCATGTTAAAACAGGTCAACTACGAATAGTTGGTGAGTTTCATAAGTTTTAACGAAATCTGTTCTGCGCACCATACAGTCATAGTTTGTATGTACGCGCGTATGTAAAAATATGTATTTACGGTTATATAAATATGTACAGCCTTATCCTTGTGTGTGCATATGCACACATGTAGGTTTATAATATAAATTCGAACTTTCGGTAAAATCGTGATTGTTTGTTTGTACTACCTGTTTCCAATTTCAGTGTTTAACCAACCACTGTGGACCCCCTTTCTCCCACAACGGTTCCACATAAACTCAACCATTGTGGCCCCCCTTCCGCCCACAACGGTTCCGCGTTAACCTCAACCACTGTGGTCGCCCTTCCACCCACAATGATTCCATGTAAACTCAAACATTATATAGTGTACACGCAAATAATTAGTATATTCTACACATAGTATTTCCTACGGCTAATCACATTGCTTGTATATAAACACATATACACATATAGTATTTATCACGTATCACCAAATACTTTGGCTCCCCATCCGCCCACAATACGCATAATCACATTATTTTCTTAACATTCATGTCATAATCAAGTTAGTTCGTTTAATAAGTTGCAGCAGAACTTGGCTAACAGGCCATACTCAACTTTAGTTTATAAGTTGCAGCAGAACTTGGCTCATAGGCCATACTCAACTTTAGTTTAGTAAGTTGCAGCAGAACTTGGCTCATAGGCCATATTCAACTTTAGTTATAACTTGCAGCAGAACTTGGCTCTTAGGCCATACTCAACTTTAGTTTAGTAAGTTGTAGCAGAACTTGGCTCTTAGGCCATACTCAACTTTAGTTTGTTACTATTGTGGCCCCCCTTCTGCCCACAATAGCCCCATAATCATCACAGACCACGTTATCCCCATGGCCATTACAGACCACGTTGTCTCCCAAATTAGTTATGTTTAACATTACATAACGTGTTTGTATAAACATGCTGTCACGTGTAATTTCATTTTGTTTTGCAATTCGTATTATCTCCACTCAATATATCAATCAACGATAATAATCATCTTTCATCAGCAAGTAGTCAATCATTATGTTTGTAGGGACTTTTCATATATAAATGTTCAGATATTTTATATCCTGATCCGTGTTTAGATATATAACGTGTATAAACATGCTTTCAACCCCAAAAGTTCGTAAAATAGTTTAAAGAGTGGGGTCATGAAACTCACTTTATCGTAGTTCGCACATAAATTATGTATCAATAGGTCAGGTGCCTTGCTTATAGCCTGATTCCTATAAACGGTATCGTACTGTTAATACTAGTACAGTGTTTAAACCAAATCGGGCTGTATAGATAATCTGGGTATAGCTGTTAGGCCCAGAACATGACCTTAGTCTTAGATTGTGACGCTGTATACTGTGAAATGATTAAAATCAGACTTAGCTCAGTTTCACCGTTAATCTCCAAAACTTTAAATGATCCCAATGATCCCCAAACTTTACCAGTGATCTTACCATCACATATTAATCTCCAAAACCAAGTTTCATAATATTTCAATATGTTTAGCTATTTTTCCCAAATAAACGCTCATAAACGGAAATAAATTCACCAAATATTCTCCGTTTATCAAAAAATTACCGAATTTGAACAGGGACTCATTTAAATGATCCCTAATGTCCCTGCAACTTTTCATAAGCTAACAACAAGCACGTCACAACCTAATACTAAACAGCCCTTAAACGAGTGTTACGGGTTTACCTTGTCGGTTTTCGATGAGTTTTGCTAGCTTAAACGACTCTCCGGGTCTCGGGTTGCAAACTCAGTGTATCTATATATCATATAACATCAAACCAAGCATAAATCATCCATGTGACAGCCTTGATAATTAGGGTTTCGGTTTTGGGTTCAAACCGAACTTTCAAACCGTAAAAACGTTGTATTCATGTTCTAATCCGCGTTTTTGACCAAAAAAGTATATGTTCCTAGTTTGTAAACATGTTTAACATCAAAACATGGTTTTATGTGATTTTTATGGTTTTTGGATGGTTAAACATGTTTAAAACTAATCAAGAACTAATTTTCCATGATTAAACCTTACTAATCAAGCATGTAATCTCATGTATTTAGAGGTTTACCTTTAGGGTTTGGGCTGAAAAATATGAAGAAGTCAGCTGAGATTGTTCTTGGATGGTTTGGAATGTGTAAAATATCTTTGAAGTGTGACTTATATAACAAGCTATACAAAGGGGTCCACCCCCCAACTTGCGGTCGCAACTAATAAGGGCCCATTGGACCTCTTTTTGGCCCAATGGTGCCTCGGTTTTCGTGCCGCGCGTAAAATTCGGTCCAAAATTTAGTTCGGGTTCTGTTTTTCGCAAGAACACTAGTTCGAGTGCGAAAACCAACGCAAAAACGAGTGTTTTTCAGCTTCTTTTTGTAAAATAAGAAAAACGTACTGACTCGTTGTAAAATTCCAAAATATTTTCACGGATTGCTTAGAACATGTCATATAAGTGTTTATAAATCTTTTTCGGCTTAACGGATGCTACAATGCTCGTTTTGATATTAACGATTGCGTTTAAGCTTATAGCGTATCGATAAACGAAACCTTTTTCGTTTAAAGAGTTTTAAACGTACTGGGGCCTAAATATCAATATGTTAGCCTCTATAATATATATATAACTCGTATATGACCACTCATTATATATACGGGTCATAATTAGTATCGGTCGGTTACTCGTTTAAGCACTACGAATTAACCGATTTATCGTTTACTTGTTACGTAATGAATATAGTATACCTCGTTTTGTCACAAATGTCACATATATCGCTTGTAGATAACACCCTGGGATATCCGGACCATAACCAGACCCGTTTGGTTATTCGTTTGTTCGTTACGCAATAAGCGGTTAAACGCTTATTCGAGTTTGTAAGTACTAAGGTGTACTCGGTTTTGCCACGGATGTCACACAGATACACAATAAAAGCCCATTATAGTCTAATCGTGATCGGAAAACACATTATTATTGCTTACCGAGTCGGAATTAGAGGGCTAATTCAAGTTAGGGTTTGGATTAAAGATGAATGCGATAAGTCGGTTTAGGTTTTCTTTGCTAGTAAGAAGTTGCAGTGGAAGGAGAGAGAGTGGGAAAAGTAATGTTGAAAAATATTTCTAACTCCCTCTTATATACCTTTTGAAAGTGAGTTTTAAATGCCTTTTGTCGTTTAATGAATTATTAGCTGTCAAACAGTAACAATATCCACTTGATATATTAAAAACATTTATCTTTTAAGTTAAGCAAACCTTACTCGGAAAAGTAAATCTTTGCAAAGACTACTCGGTATATTTCCACTTAAATAAAGCTTACCCGATAAAGTATTAAAACTTGCTTGGTAATATTTTCATTTAAATTTACAAGGTTTGCCCGATCCCTTTCACTTACAAACCTTGCTTGGTCAAGTTAAGTAATTTAAAGTCAAGACACTATGAAGAAATCTTACCCGAAATACCTGATTTCTTGAGAACTTAATCACAAGGCAAATAATCAAGTATGCAATATCAAATAAGCATCCTTGCTAGGAATCAATTAAGACACCCGTACAAATTTCTTAAATTCAAATTAAATAACTCAATCTAGCATAAACCCTATCATATTTGAACAAACATACTAAGAAACATATTCAATCAAGTATACTTGGAAGCATAGTGTGCCCGAGCAATCTTTCTAATGTATAGTGTGCCCGAACAACATTCTTATGCCAAGTATACCCGAAAAACCTTCCTATAGTACAAAGTGTGCCCGGAAAAGGACTTCTAGCAGACAGTGTACTCGGAAAGTCAAGTTTTGAAATTACCAAGTATATTGAGGGAACAGAAGTGTATCCGAAATATAAAGTGTGCCCGGAAAACAAATTTTGCTCGGAAACACTTGTAATCTCAAACAAAATCATAAACACAAATATCACAGAGCATGGTAGGAATGAAATTAAAACACATAAATATTTAAGTGTGCTATAGTCTAAAATTTCAAAGAGCTTTCCCGAATTCCTTATGTTAGCACTAAGCTTGCTAGGATACACATATTCAATCATCAGGTATGCCCCTACCCGAGGGATTCCAACATGTTAAGCCATACCCAAAAATGACAAACTTAAATAATAGTATCAAAGTGTGCTCGAAAAGGCTAACAAACCTTTACTAACACCATATTCACACAAATCACAAAGCTTACTCAGTGTACTAATCCTAAGTTCACAAAGTTTGTTTGAAATAACAATCAGCAAATAAAATGCAAAGCTTGCCCGAAACAAGAATTTCTTGTTAAAAGCTAGCTATATCACATAATCTTTTCAAGACTTCAACCTTGCTCGGGAAATGAGTACAACAGTGTACTCTACCCGGAAAGTGTAAACACTTCAAAGCATGCCTGAAAATCATAAACTTAGTCAAAAATGACTAAGCTTGTCCGGAAAGGTCATGAAGCATCAAACCTTACCCGAAAATACATATTCAACTGTTTTATGCCCGGAAAGGTTATGAAGCATCAAACCATACCCGAAAATACATATTCAAACATATTCAATTGTTTAATGCCCGGAAAGGTTATAAAACATCAAACCTTACCCGAACTAACATATTCAACCTATTAAAGGCAAAATGCAACACTTTTGACTTAAACCACTTTGTCAAAATATATTTTTCATTTCAGATCATAGTTTAAGAGCAAATGGTGCATTTAGAGATCAAATTTCAGTTATATTTCTCTTCAAAACAGTTTGTTCCATTTTCTGAAAAGATCTCAAGAATGGGATCATATTAACTAAGTAGCTTTCTCAATACTTCATTCTCAGCATTATTATGACAACTTAGATAGGTTAACAGCAGGTATAAACTTAGCATGAATTTCATCTCTTTGGTGATATGATTAAGGTTCATTTAGTAGCATAATGGATTAATGGTCAACAATGTGCTATGATGCCTCATATCTCTTCTCAAAGCTTATTTGGCTTTCCCCAGATCACCCCAATTTGACTCCAATCTCCTGTATTTGGTCAAAAATTATTTTTGTATGGCAGAACTTATTGGATCTTTTTGTATTTTTGATATTCAAACATATATAGAGGTTGAACGTTGGACTTACTGTTAAATAACAGGCCTTTCATTCAAGATGAGACAGATTTTGTCAACATCTCTGTAGTTCTTATTGTAACCCTCTTATTTGATAAAATATTTAAAACACTTATCAAATTTTGGTTGATTTATTCATTCTTCCCCTTGTTTTTGATATTTTCTCAAGTTTTCTTAAAAATGTTCTTTGTCATATTTAAAGATGTTTCATTTTTGGTTGACCAAATAACAACAGGCTTGTGTATAACTAGGTAATCACTTTTCTGCCTATCATTTGGAGAGATTTATCTTGAGACATGCAAAGACAACTATGTATCTCCACATAAAGATTAGCATATTCATTATGTTTATATCACCTTAGATTTTACATCATCATGAGACAGCAACCATACATGTTAATGACTATACTATAGTCCTTTTAGCCTATTAATTCCATATGATTGGCTAAGAAGTCAATGTACTATCATTTCCAATAAATATAGTTTAATATTCAATCACCCCAGCATCTTTTCATTGACAGGTAAATGGCTATCTTGTTTGACCAAATATGGTCAACAGGACCAAACATACATATGAAATATATGTCCCTTCAAAGTCATAGCTATTGACATAGTTTTAAGTGAAGGAATAAGAAACAAGTCATAATTGCCCCAAATGCATTCAGTTTTTCAGGTCAATGGCTATCCTTTGAATCTGTAGAGATTAAAGGACCAAACATACACAAGTGCATGTCCTTCCAACTGGGCAAATGACATAGTTTTCAGCAAAAATAACTATTTGAGGCTTTTTAATAATCCTTCTTTTAAGTTTCTTTAAAGCTTGAACTGAATAATCTTATCATATATCTGCACCATTAATCAACTTGCTCATGTTTTGACCAAAATAAAAGTATTTATGCAAAATTCATTAGAAAACTTCATTTTATCACTTAATTTTGACATAAGACTCAATTTGACATAAACAGTTGTAACATAATCAAATATTAATCAAACTTAATATTATCAAGACAAGTAGACATTTCTAACATTCAAGATCTATCCTATCTTAATAACATCAGAAGATCAGAGAAAACACATATTCAAGCAATTAAGCAGTGATGTCAGATAAGTTTACATTAACAAGTAATTCATAACAAGAACACACATTATAACATCACAAATGCACCTCAACTGATAAACATGCACCCATATTAAACAAATTAATCATGTCAATCTTTGCACATATAATCAGTTAAAACACATAACAGTTAACATAACAAGCAACATAATCAAGCATATTTACTAATCATTCATTATGTGTGACCTTTAACAGAATAACCAATTAGAACATAGAGGCACACAACTAGGCACAAATCCTTAATCAGATTACATCTGAGTTGATCATTCCCAGGGCTTTCAGAAGAAAGTTGAAACTGGTTCTATCAAGTGGTTTGGTGAATAGGTCAGCCAAATTATCACTTGTATCAACTCTTTGCATTTCAATCAAACATTTTTCACTGCAATCTCTTATGAAGTGATGTCTGATTTCAATGTGCTTAATTTTAGAATGTTGAACTGGATTCTTATAATCAATAAGAATAGGGGTGTTCAAAAAATTCAAACCATAGTCCAGCATCTGATTTGAATCCATAGAACTTGTGCACAGCAGGCAGATGCAGCAACATATTCAGCTTCTGCAGTAGAGATTGAGACAATAGTCTACTTCTTGCATTTCATGACACTAGCCTTTCTCCCAAAAATTGACATCCTCCTGAGGTTGACTTTCTGCTCATGTTACAGCATCATAATCACTGTTTGTGTAGGCAATCAGATCAAAAGATTGGTTCTTTGGGTACTAAATTCCTAAGTCTGGTCTTCCCTTCAAATATCTTAATATTCTTTTAACAGCATTCATGTGGGAGACTTTTGGACTTGACTGGAATCTTGCACACACACACACACATGCATCAAACATGATATCTGGTCTTGTTGCAATCAGATACATCAGAGATCCAATTCAGCAAACATGATATCTGGTCTCAATCCCCCTTTTCATCTGCAATCAACTTTTCTTTGGTGTCCATTGGAGTTGAAGCAGTTTTGTACTCAAGACAGTTGAATTTGTTCAAGATGTCCTGCACATATTTTGTTTAGTGAATGAAGATCCCTTCAGCTTTCTGTTGAACCTTCAATCCAAGAAAGAAGTTCATTTCTCCCATAGAGCTCATGCTGTATTTGGACTTCATTACCCCTTCAAACTCCAAGCACATTTGTTCATTTGTAGACCCAAAGATGATGTCATCCACATACACTTGTAACAGAAGTAAGTCTGATCCCTCTCTTTTGTAGAAGAGTGTCTTGTCAATGGCTCCTCTTTTGAAACCATTTTCAAGAAGATGATTTGATAGCTTATCATACCAAGCTCTAGGAGCTTGATGCAATCCATATAGGGCTTTGTTTACCTTATACACCCTGTTTGGATACAAAGGATCCTCAAAACCTGGAGGTTGAGCTACATACACCTCTTCATCAATCTTTCCATTTAGAAATGCAGACTTAACATCAAGATGGAACACTTTAATGTTCTTTGAGGCAGCATAGGCAAGAAAGATCCTGATAGCTTCAAGTCTTGCCACATGTGCAAATACTTCCTCAAAGTCTATTCCTTCTTCTTGAAGACATCCAGTGCCACAAGTCTAGCTTTGTTCTTAATCACCAAACCCCTCTCATCCATTTTGTTTCTAAAAACCCATTTGGTACCTATTGCATATCTGTTTATTGGCTTATCACCAAGATCCCATGCATGTAGATCTCTGAAGTGTGCCAGTTCCTCCTGCATTGCTTCCACCCAACTATTGTCCTTTGGTGCTTGAGAAATGTTCTTTGGCTCTATTTGGGATAGAAAACAGGAGTATAGACAGATGTTTGCAATCTCTGAATGACTTCTTGTTACTCTTTCATGTAAATTTCCAATGATGTTTTCAGAAGGATGATTCTTTTCCACATAAGGAGTTTGTACAATCATATCTGTAGACAGATTTGTGTCAAGATTTGTTTCTTTGAGATCTGGTTCTTCAATGATCAAATCAGTTTCTGCATCATGAAATTCTGGTGCTTTATCATTAGGTTGTCCTGAAGTAGATGCACCATTGTTATCTAAATTCAGTCTCTCAAATAGATCTTGAAATCTTGTAGTAGTTGTAGGTTCTCCTTCATTCAATAGGTTACTTGTGTCTCTGTGACAATCGTCAATTTCAGGTTAACCTCGTTAACTCAACTCCGTCAATTCAAACTTTAAGATCGTTGAATCTTTAACGCACACTTCATTACATTTAAACTAGGGTTTAAATGACGCTTAACACTTACTACATGTGTAGTCTTTCGGGATTTGCACCGAAACGCAAACGAGTTAACGCAAACGATTGACAAATAAACGACAAACGTCAAGACACTAATTATATGATTAATATGTGTTAGGATTATGTGCTATGTGATAATGGTATGGTCATGTTATCTTATTGTTCAAGTATGATGGAATATTCTAGAGAAAAACAACAATTGGAAGTTTAGGGACTAGAATGTAACTTGTTTGCTTATAAATATAACTTAAACTCTAAACCCTAACTATTATTATTATTATTAACCCTACGATCGGCTCTCCCCTTGCTCCCCTATCCACGGCTGCCGTCCACATAGATCACACACACACACATCAATTCAAGTCCTTGATCCAAGAACTAGGTGCTAGGAAGGTATACTTGATCACCTCTTACCTCCTTGTTGTGTAATTTTTATGTTTAATGGGTTATGTGAAAACCCTAAGTCAGCCGATTCTTGCATGTATATGATTGTGATGATTCTTGTTAATTGGATGATAGATTGATAACTAGTTTGATAGTATTGCATGTTAATTGTTGTGTCCTTGATTGAGAGTGTAAATAAAACCCTAAGCTTGCATGTATGTGGGATTGATATGCATGGATAGTAGTTATAGGGTCTAGGGGGTTATATGGATGCATGATAGTTCATAGGTTGTGATTATGTTGAGTTTTGATGTGAACAGATTCTGGACAGAATGTATATACGATGTTTAACTGACTGTAACGAAGTGTAAACGTGGAAATTGATTGAGATTGTGGGTACTGCAGTAAACTAGGTTGAGTCTAGTTTCTATGAAGTATAAATTCGTAATTTTTGGATAAGTGGAAGTATACTTTTATGATTTTACAAAAACGTGATGCAAAGCTGAGCTGTTAGACCTGCTGTTAGGTTATGTTGTAAATGTTATATCTCATGAACCACGAGACCAATTGGGTTGGTTCCACTTCTGGAAGTTGACTCACTGAGTTAGGAACCAAACCCAAGTGGTCTTGCATTTATTGGATTTTTCTTTAACGGGAATTGCAAATAACATTCTGATGTGCATGAATCTGGCTGATAAAAGTTAGCTGTAATGTTTTGATCATTGTGAACAATCTATATGGAATAAAAATAAGATAAAATATGTTCTGGAAACCTAAGACATGTATGTTTCTGTGGTAATTTTTGGTGAATTAATTGGGACGTTATAATCGGTGAACTAGTACAATCTTTCGAGTAGAAATTCTGTCATAACGAAACTAGCTGCTGAGTTGTATAGGAATGCATGAAATATGATAGTTTCTATATAATTGTTGTAATTTTGACCAAAATACCCTTGCGGGGAAATAGTTGCTAGTTGATTGCCATGAATTGACCAAATTACCCTTGCGGGAAATATTGGTTAGTTAGTCTTTGTTTGTTGACCAAATTGCCCTTACGGGAATTATTGCTAGTAAGTAGGTTATTAACACATGACACGGAAGTAATTGCTCACTCATATGTCGTATCACGATTGTACTTGTAGAGTCATACACAATACACAACGAAACACGAAACATGTTACGTGCATAGGTATTATGTGCCGAGTCTAGAGACTCGTTAAACGTTCCGATACTTAGAAAATCTCCTTGTTGTTTTAGAACGCTAGAGAGTTTTCTACGACGCGCATCACTCGGTGATCTAGATCGGATATTCTTCGCAAACAGTGAGTTCACTTACCCCACTCTTAAACTGCTTTCAAATGTTTTTCCACTTGGGGGAGATAACATACTCCGATAAACATATTTTCTGAGATAAACGCATATGAAAGATTTTGTTATAAATTATATATCACTTGTAAAGGCTAAGCGGCATTTGTAACAACTTGAAGTCCCACACATCGGACCGGTTAATATTTGGAATAGCGAGTCACTTTTGGGTAGTACTACTGGGTTTGACAAACCCCACCCGACGTTATAGCTCAACTGGAGGTTGAGTGGGTGTAAATTTGGGCTAACACATACCATGGTCTGGATGACCTGGTGACGGGCACTTGATAAACAGTCAGCTTCGGTCGCGAACCACTTAGCAATACTTGTTGTATAGATTAGCTACCTATCGATATATAATTTAACATAACACTATCTGGTAATGCAACACTTAAACGTTGTAACATGGTTACACGCTCAAACGTCGTAACGAGGTTACGCAATACTTAAACGTTGTAACGTGGTTACACACTCAAACGCCGTAACGAGGTTACGCAACATTTAAACGTCGTAACGAGGTTACGCAAAACGCTAAACAATTTATCTTATCTTACTTGTGAACTCACCAACCTTGTGTTGACACTTTTAGTATGTTATTCTCAGGTAGCCGAGGCGGGGCGCGCGGTTTAGGAGCATGCATTATTGAAAACACTTTTATTCTGCAAATTTAAACTTAAACAGTTACTTTTGGTTTTTAAGTCGTCCTGCGTGACGCAACTTTTGAATTAAGGTTTTACGCTTCCGCATTTACTTTCATTTAAACGTTTTTCTTTGGTTTGGTTATAACTAATGATTCCGATCCTGCCAGTTCACACCCTCTGACGGTAAAACTCCGTTAGTGGATTTTGAGGGTGTGACAGATTGGTATCAGAGCCATTGGTTATAGCGAACTAGAAGCCGCATGCATACTAGACTATAACCGCGACGACCCATTAGTTATAATAATACGCACTGCATAGGTTTGTGTAGTCTTGAAATCTTATCTCTTTACCTCTTTCGCTCATACGCGCGCGCATACACGGCTTACCTGTAGGAATGTCGACGCCACCCTCATCATCATCCGATTCGATGACGCATGCTCACGGGAAGGAACCGCAGTTACCTACTGCCTCGCCACCCCGTGTAGTCCCGGAACTCGAAGCTCCCGCACCAAAGAGGTACCGCCCATCCGGAGGCCTGTATGATAACGACGTTAGCTGGGAATGGTATCCCAACATGATCAGACGTATGGTCTACCGTGAACAAGTTCCCCCATTGCCTCACCCGAACCACCCTGGTTACCCTAACACTTTACCACCCATAACCGAACCTGTGGAACGAGTCCTCGCAGCTGTCGTTTCTTGTTTGGAGCGTGATGTGGGTTACATGCGCTACACTAGAGA
>NW_027499714.1:0-93736 GCF_021521415.1 Bidens hawaiensis | reverse complement strand
AAGAAAACAATAACACTTCATCGAAAAAGTAAACAAGTTCTTTATTTCAAATATCCTAAGGCAAACTAATGATCTTCGTCCTTAGCACATCTTCGGTTCAACCTGTAACACGTTGAAAATAATATATTTTGTCAACAATTAAGTTTGTGAATTTTCATAAGTTTTTGCATATACATATATATAGGAAACTCGCGATTCAATGATCGTCATGCAATAAATATTCAAGCGTAAAGTAAATGAAATCAAATAGTGTCGTCCTCACCGTTCATTTAGCCGAAGCCGTTGAAGTCGGGGAAATGAGAACCACCTTACGTAAACAACCGAAGTCGTAACGTTAGACGGCGCGGGTACGTCACATCGAACCCTCCCACTATGTGTATGCGTTTGCGTAACTTCCACCATAAAAAAAACAATAAACACATTGCAAGCAGGTTTACGTATAATCATAAACAATATGCACGAATAATATTAACATGTACGATATAAGTGAATCGGTTTGTAAACAATCACATAACTAACGAAGAAAAACTTGTGACGTGCTACCCCCAAAATATTATAAAACGTTAAAATGGGGTTATGAAGAACTCACTTAGAATGCGAAATACTGTAACGAGAAGACGATTAAGATTAGAGCAAACTAGTTGGTCCCGCAAGAATTTCCGACAATTTGTCCTAATTATTAAAGCGTAATAAAATAAATGCTTAAACGAAATAAACGAACAAGACACAAGAGATAGGTTTATAACGGGTTTGAGGTCGTTAACGTATTAGATGTATTTTATAGATTATTGATATAGGTGTAATCAAATTTTATTAATTTTAAATCATTAGAATATAGTTGAAAAGTCATATTTGGTTATTAAAGAAAGTCCTTTATATAATATATATACCGACATATGAAATGACTTTATGAAATCAAAAATTGATTTTAATGTGATTTAGTTAATTGAGGAAAGAAATATAAGAAACACATATATTATTATTATGGTTATTATTATTACTATTATTATTGTTATTATTATTATCATTATTATTATTTTTAATGTAAAAAAATACATAGATATATATAAATGATCATATGTATTTATATGTTTATATATACGTGTATATGAAATTTATTTTAGAAACTTATCGGAGTTCGGTCCGTTTAAACGAGTGTAACAAAAATATGGTTTTTAATGTAAATATAGTTTTTATATTAAGTCAAACAAACAATTAAAAAAAATACAAAAACCGGACCAGGGGAGGGTCGAACCTGCACCCCTGGCCGGGTTAAGTGTTTTTGCGTGTTATGCACTGGCCATCTGCACTAGTATCTAATTCGTTAATACACACAGAAAATAATACATATAACCTGTTATACAAACAAACCCCCAACCTTATGAACCCTAGCATAATACAATCGGATCTTATACCCTCTGTCAATCAAAATTGATAGAGGGGTTTTGAAGAGGATTACGAATTACCTGATATGGTTACGAATTGTTTGAGAACGGCCAGTCAGGGTTTCGGACTGATGAACTTAAACGTGGTCCAGAACTAATTTAACGATGTAATTAGGATGGGGCTAAGGTTTGCAGAGTGCTAGAGAGTGTGAGGGACAAGTTAATTGCGTTTTGGTTGAGTATTTATAGGGTTAAGAGGCCAAAATCAGTCTGCGGCTCGAGTTAATGACTTTGATCATAATTGATTCGTCTTGGTTGTCCAATACTCGTTATTTCCATAAGGATGACTGGCGTGGAGGTTAAGCATTCATAAACTCCGGATTTTGCAGGTCAAATGAAGCAAAAATATGGAAGGGGGGTGTCGGGCTGTTGACGGGGGAAGGAGAAGAGAAAAGAAAAAAAATAATATTTTTCAAAAATATTTGTAAATTAGTCCTTGTAGTTTGGGTTGGGTCCAGAAACTGATTAAACTAAAGTTTAGGGTCCAAAAGTGCATATAGTTGATACTTTAACGATCTACGAAACGTTAACGCGTGAAACACAATAAAGACAAAATCGTGTGACATAACTAATACCTTGACGTAATAAATAATATTCGGTTACAAGACGGGAAAATAAAACAAATATATTTAAAAAAAAAGACGAATGTCACAACTAACACCCGTTAAGCTTCCACTGCCGTATTATGAGCATACTATTGTCAGGTTACGTGCTTACTGTTATGAAGTCACGCACTTACTGAAACAGTAACACCGGTTACGCGTTTGATGTCATGTTTGCGTATATACCCGCTGCATCGCGCGGGCTCTCAGCTAATATGTATGTACATGTTCGATTCTTATGTTTGAAGTTGAATGGAACATGTGACAGAGTACACATGCAAGCATTAAGCATATATGCACATGCACGACATGCCGACATGGTTTGGGAGCCATTACTCCATTTCATATACCCATCTTACGTATGATGTTTACGCCACGGTAAGCAAAACAAATGAATTGGTCATTGTATTTGTAAGTTTCCTAACGCAAAAAAGGGCATGAGATAAATATCTCCTTTTTAATTAGTATTTGTATGTGTTATATTGACAGGTTTATTTTCTTAACCTCTATAACAATGAAACACATAAAACTATCATATAACTTTGTGATAACTGTTTTTGTATCAATCGACTTGTATCCTTATTTGATAAAAACCTTAAAAAAGCAGTTTGCAATTCGAAAAATACTCACCGGTGTTAAGCTTTTTTTCTTAACGATGACCGAATGAAAACAAATTAGTATAAAAGGTGGAACTGTAAATGGAATTTTTTTAAGACGAGATTGTTATCGACCAATTATAAAAAGATTGAATTAATAAAATCTAATTTCCTTTTAAATGTAAGAGGTTACTTGTGGTGTAGTAATGTAGTGGAAATCATAAACTTGATCCTTAAATCTTTATTATCTTTGTTGTCATTTATCAAGTCTCCTCGATCATCTGTCATGCATACACATGATAGCCATTAACAACTACAATACTTCATGCTCGAAGACATGCCCATGTGTTTGTATTTCGGTATAATCATTAATGCGTTCACACTTCTTAAAAGTCATGCTTTAAAAAATATTTGCAGAGATTATGTATATATACTAGTTTTTAACGCGCCGGGTAAGTTGGTAAATCCAAACGTTGGTAAGACACAAGCATTACTAGTCCTAAGTGTTGAGGCGGTAAGTTGACGTGAATTCGGTCAGTTTCTGTTACAAGTGTTATTGTACGGAAACTAAAACAAAAAAAAGTTATAAAAATTGAGATGGAACATTGGGATAGCGTTGGTCGGTGAAACTCGAGCGTTGGTAAAACCCGAGCGTTGTTGGTCCCTGGCGGTGAGTCTATGCAAATTTGGTTGGGTTTTTCACGTTCGTTATAAAACCGGACTTAAAAAATGAATTGTCATTCAGTCATTTTCGTTACGGTACTATAACTAAAACAAAATGCGTTAAGTCTACGCAAATTATGTCAGTTTTTATCACATCCGTTACGGTATATTGGTATTGGAACTAAACTAATAAAAAACAAACATAACAAAGATAATTAGAAATATAATTATCAAAGTTTAAAACAAAAGACAAACAAAAACAAAACAAAACAAAACAAAACTTGATCCAATGAAATCTTGTCAAATGGACCAATCATAGTCCAGTGTCGCCAAACTTCTCTTTTATATATATTAGTAATTTATTCCAAATTATAAAATTATATATATGTATTAATTCTATAAACAATAATATATTCATAAATAATATATTCATATTTACAAGAACCCTCAATTTATTCCAAAAACAATAATATATTCATATTCATAAAAAAAAGAATTACAAGAACCCTTTTAATTCTTATAGTATGTACCGATAAGCTAGTGATGAAATGAAAAGGAAGAGACCTGGTGTTTTAAGTAACTCAGGCTTGATTACTGTCTTCCATCATTTAATTTCGACGACACCTTCCTATTATAAAATTGGCATTTATTTTACAAAAATAAAAAAAAGCTACATCAGATGAAGTTGCATTAAACCTAATGCAATCTTTTTTGTTAGATAACGCAACCGTTTCTTTCAAATGCAACGCTTGAAAAGGTTGCATTTGAAAGAAACAGTTGTGTTATCTGATGAAACGGTTGCATTAGGTCTAACGAAACTTTACCTAATGCAGATTTTGTTGTAAAATAAAGGTTGCATTAGGCCATTTTTTTGTTGATTATAAACGAGTAGGCGGCGATCACTAGTTCGATCCTTAAACTGAGCAGATTTTATCGCATCGCACTATCGTTCCTTTGGGAGAGTGTTCACGAGCGTCGACCCTTGGTGAGGGTTTTCCCGGTTCAAAGACGAGCGTATCCCAACATGCAAGGTGAATCATTTGAATGATTCCTTAAAACAATATTCTTATAATATTTATTATATATTAACTAATTACAAATGCATATTTGTGATTTTAAAGTTGTTTTGACATTTATTTTCAAATTAGGGTTGGTTTTTAGCTATGCTCGGATATTTGAATTTCAGTAGCAAACAGGTCAAATAAGTAATGATAATTTGTCCATGAAACTGGTAAAACTAAGAGCTGTTGGGTTTATGGAGGCTTAATTGGGCCCGAGTTAGAAGACATATTTTGTGGCAGATTAATTAATTGAAGACTAGTGGCAAGCCTTGCCCGTTTATTTAATTAAAGCCCATTATTAGATTTCTTAGGTAGTAAGTTGTAAACCCTAGTATAATCTCTATATATTCGTTGTGTACTTGTAATTCCTCATCACGAGTGAGGCAGAAGCAATAAGAAAAGTATCCTGGTTACAGCTCGTGGACGTAGGTCAGCCAACCGAACCACGTAAATCTCGCGTGTTCATCTTCGTTTATATGTATCTTGCAAATTATATTGTGTTTGTGTGTGTGTGTTGCAATACCCGAGTCCCTAACAAATGGTATAAAGAGCCGAGGTTACGGTCACACACAAAATAACGCAATCGCAAGAAAATATAATTGGTCAGTCTATGGTTTAAGGTCGGCAGCTCCTAGCCACCTACTAGCTGCAGTCGACAGTTTGAAGGTCACCCAGTAAGTTACATTGGATAAAGGATAAGGCAGTTTGCCATATTTTGTCTTTAGTGATTCTTTATTTGTGAGGTTTGACAATTTCCAATATATATTTGTTTTAGTTTCTTGCTCACATATTGTTGAACAATTATTCCAAGGAGAAAGAAAAAGAAGCAGTAGGCTTTTTATTGTGAACATCGATCAAGTATTAAAACAATTTTTTGCTTTGTTTTAGTTTCTGATTATTGATTTGGTTTGTGGTTGGTTCGTGAGTTTGCTTCAGGTTTTTTTTTTAGGTCATTGGGTTTTGGCGTTTATCGGGCAGTTTAGCCTAGTGGTTTTGTTGTGGTGGTTTTCAGGGGTCATTTTGTTTGTCTGAGATTATTTTTCTAATTGAGTTACCTAGATCCAAAGTTGGGAATTCTTAGTTTGAGATAATGGCTGAGAGCGGGAAACTTCAGATTGAGAAGTTTAATGGTAAAGACTTTGGTTGGTGAAAAATGCAAAGGGAGGATTTGCTGGTTCAGAAGGATTTGGACATGGTATTGGGAGAAAGACCGGAGAAGATACAACCGGACGAGTGGGATAATGAATGCATTGTCTAATATGTACGAGAAGCCTTCGGCAGCTAATAAGGTTTTCCTTATTCGTGAATTGGTGAACACGAAGATAAAAGAAGGAAGTTCAGTTACGGTGCACATCAACAACTTTAACTCGATTTTGTCAAGACTTGAGTCAGTTAGTATAAAATTCGAGGATTAGGTTCAGGCTCTACTACTGTTATCATCCTTGCCTGATAGTTGGTCAGGAACATTTACAGCGATTACTAGTTCTACCAGTGAGTTCACTTTTAATGGGATTCGGGATCTTATTCTAGCCGAAGACGTCAGACGAAGAAATTCAGGTGAATCATTGGGTGATTTAATGTATGTTGGCAGAGGAAGAAAAAAATAACAGAGGTAGTGGAAGCGGGAACAGGAAAAGGAGTCAGTCTAGGACTCGAAAGGATGTGGTATGTTGGAACTGTAACGAGGCGGGACACTTTAGGAATCAGCGTCCGAATGATAAGAATGAAAAGAAAGAAGTCAACATTGCAGAAGAATACTCAGAGGATGAGGCTTTAGTTCTTAGTGTTGAGGGTAATGTTGATTCCTGGGTTATGGATTCTGGTGCTTCATTTCATGCTACCCACAGCAGTGAAGCATTGCAGAATTTAAAAGAAGGTGATTTTGGTAAGGTTAGACTGGCGAACAATGATGTTCTTGATGTTACGGGCATGGGTGACATGAATTTAGTTACTTCAGCCGGTTCATAGACCTTGAAGGATGTCAGAGTGATTCCAAGCTTAAAGAAAAAGTTGATTTCTGTTGGGCTGTTGGATGAACAGTGATATGAGGTTTAAATTTGGGAATGGGCAGTGGAAAGTTGTTAAGGGAAATCTTGTCATAGCTCGAAGAAGAAAGAGGGGTTCGTTGTATATGGTCAGTTTATCGTCTGAGGGAATGACCGACCCAGTTCAGAAGAAGACCAAAGTCCGGTTCACAGAGTCTAGTGGGCAGAAGAAGGTTTGTTTTGCAGGAGATAAACCCAGAGCCACAGGTCAGATTCAGGTTGAACGTGCTAGAATAGGTTCAGAGAAATCAGTCAAGGGTTTTTGTGGCAGTGGGAGCACTGGCAGTCGACCAGTCAAAGCTTTAGCCAGAGTTACCAGACAGTGGATTAAGAGAACCGGTATTTTAGCAGTTAAAGTCTCTCCAGAAAATTACCTGCTTAATATGGAGAGTATTGTTTGTTTTCAGGGTATTCCAGGATCCGGCAGTTCGTGTAAGTGGGAACCGGTAGAGATAGAGAACAAGTCAGTGGCAGTTGTAGCCATGATTGATGTGTTGGAGCTCGAGGGAGCTTCAACAGAACCTTCAGGTTAATTGATAAGAAGGCATATGCAACCAGGAAGACGAGGAAGATTACAAGAGGTACAGACGATCATCGGTAGGCAGTTTGAAGATTATCAAGCCTCTAAGTGGGAAATTGTTGGGTTTATGGAGGCTTAATTGGGCCCGAGTTAGAAGACATATTTTGTGACAGATTAATTAATTGAAGACTAGTGGCAGGCCTAGCTCGTTTATTTAATTAAAACCCATTATTAGATTTCTTTGGTTGTAAGTTGTAAACCCTAGTATAATCTCTATATTCGTTGTGTACTTGTAATTCCTCATCACGAGTGAGGCAGAAGCAATAAGAAAATTATCCATGTTACAGCCCATGGACGTAGGTTAGCCAACAGAACCACGTAAATCTCGCGTGTCATCTTTGTTTATATTTTCTCTTGCAGTATTATTTGTGTTTGTGTGTGTTTTACAATACCCGAATCCCTAACAAGAGCTACAATAACACTAATAACACTTTTAAGGAAAATAATGATTATGAAAAGATAATGCATTTTTCAATAATCATTTAAAAAACATACACGAACCACTTAAATCAAATTCAATACTCATTTTTCGAATAGAACTCGTATATATTAATTATCTTTAATATGCTCAAAAACCTTGACACGACATTCATAAATGATAAAAATATGAATTTTCTAGAGACACCCCACCAATTGCTAAAACACAACTCTATACGCGGCGTATTGAGCGGTGTTTCTAGAAAACACCACCAATTTTGTCTAATTATGTTTTTTTTAATTTTGTTATTATTGTTACTATTATTTATCATTATTATCGTTATATATTAATTATTTATTTAATCTTATTTTGGTGAAAACAATTAACACATATATATACCAAAAATCATTGTTATATTGATAAACTATACAAATAAAAGAAAATACGAGAATTAGAACATAAAAATCTACGATAGGAAGTCGTCAATGTTCATGGCCAAGCCATCGTCGTGGCCCCCGAACGCTGCGCCAACGTCGGCGTCGTCCTCTTCCCTGCGCCTAGGCCCCAAACCGTCCGCGGAATCCACGTCGTCGCCCCGTCCGCGTCTCACGCCAGACGTGCTCGCCTCGTGGTCAGAATGGGGGGGGGGGGAGGTAGCGGTGGCACGGTGTACTACTGTCCAGACAGCTCCGCTACCCGACTGCTAACAAGCCAGTCGATTTAGCGCGACATCTGACTCATCCGCCAGTCGATCTGGTGCGACATCTGCCTCATCCACAACTCAAGGGCCTCCAACCTAGCATCGGTGGCGGGACCCAGACGCACCGCGCGATATGTGTGTGGAACGTGCGGCGTCGGCCCCTAACAACAAAACAACAGAAATACGTTTAATACGAAGATGAATTTAAAGAAACGATAATATATTCAAACGTACCTGAGATGCGCCCGGATCCTCACGTCCGTCACCACCGTCGTCCGAATCCCCGCCGGCCCCCTCCCCCGCGTCGACAGGCTCATGGACAAGCTCCACCTCATGTGCCGCGACTGGGGGAGGCTCGACTAAAGGCACCGGGACGTAAGGCACACGTGCCCCCGCCCTGGCCACCAGTCGGTCGTACGGGCCGTTGGGCCCGGGGAACGAACGCACAATGTGCATGCCACCGCAACGGCTACGGTCCAACGCGCTCAGAGGGGTCGGATCGATACGCAGGCTGTCCACCAGGGCTCCATGGCCCAGAGATATCGCAAGCTGGGTGACGTACCCGCCACCCATCAAGGACCCTCGTGCCTGCCTGAACTGGTAGGTGACAAAATAGTCTGCAAACCCCCTAGCGAGGTTGCAGTGCGTGTGATTCAGCAGACATCTCAAAAAAAACAGGTCGTGCAGGCTGCAGTGCTCCGTGCCCTGATTGCAACCCGCGATGGACGTCGCAATCAGCCTGTATAGGTACCTGTGTAATATAAGATAATATAATTTAGTAACAATAATAATATAATATAAAATTATATTATATATTATTATTAATATATATTACGTTATATTAAACAATATAATACATTTTAAGAACGTACCTGTGCAGCGGGTCCCTAATAGCCAAGACCTTTGACTTGGTGTCTAAGGGCCTATCCACGAAATCCTGATCGCTGATGGCCCTCCACCGTACCCGCAGGTCGTCCTCCGGCATGTGGTGGATGTTCTCCGTGTATATCGGGCTGGTCACCTCCTACTCGGTGTATAAGCCCAGAGCAACCGCGAACTCCTCCATGAAAAGATGGACGTCCTGCCCGATCATGCGGAAGGGAACCTCCGACTGTGTCGTATCGGCGCCTGGCACCATCATCGGAATCTCGGGCGTACCAGCAGCACGGGGCCTGCAATAATATAATATAATATAATATAATATAATATAATATAATATAATATAATATAATATAATATAATATAATATAATATAATATAATATAATATAATATAATATAATATAATTTAATAACATATAACATAATATTATATAATATAATATAATAAATATATTAAAAACATAATAACGTGGAGTAAACTTACGTAACGTGTATCGTGGAGTAAACCTCAAGTGTCAGCACCCGGTGCCCTGATAGTGGCATACTGAAGCACCGGCTCCAGGGCGTATCCTGTCCGACGTACTCAGCCGCCCGCTGTTGAGCGTCACAGGACTCCAAAAACGACCAGGATATAACCGTGTTCGCAAACAAGAACATTTGGCGTAGGCGACTGTATTGTGTGTGGGCGTAAGAACCCTCAGAGAACTGCAAATGAGGGTATGTGACCAACACGTCGTCACCCGGTGGTGGTACTCGGCCCCACCCACGGCCCTGCCCCTGGCCCCGGCCACGCACCCGGCCCCACCCCATCTGCTGCTCGAGCTCCTCAATCTCGTCGTCCCTAAACTATAATGATAACAAATAATAATAATAATAATTATTATTATTATTATTATAATAGTAACAATAACAATAACAATAATAATATTAATATTAATAAATGTCACACCCTGCCATAGGGGCCTGGGAGTTTCATGGACAAATTGTTACCAAATGTAAGTAAGGGAATATTATTATTAAAAATAAGTTACAATGTTTGCACTATGTATTTAAGACAAGGTGTAACTATAAAACTATCTCATCTCTGACACTGCTGCAATCCCGTGTTAGGTTCTACTAATCTTCTTGGCATCTAATATTCATTTTCATGTTCGAAATACACCTCTATCCTTAGTCATACCCATCACAATGCTAGTCCAAATTTTTATCCTCAATGTACCTGAATACATGCTAAAAAGCGTCAACTAAAAAGTTCGTGAGTTCATGAGTTTAACTCACATACACATAATATAAAAAGGTGCAAGTTTGTGTGTATGTAAGTATAAAGCACGGTGCACATCAATCAAGTCCACAATCAATCCTGCATTCGATCATAAGCCTCCCCTTGACTTACAACCGAACGGCACCCGTCCCCGATTATTACTCTGCCAAGCAATAATCCAAACGTTAAGTCATATGCCGCAACGGTCCGCAGACCTCAGTGTGGTTTACCCGAAAAGGGTCACTGTTCGTGGGGGTCTCCCAAATAGTACTACCCATACGAGCCATAGGCTCACTCCAGAGTTAATGATTGCGTAATTTAAAGTGGGACAAAAATATGGCAGAAAACAAGTCTTGATAAACCTCACACCATAAGTAAAACCAGCATACAAAAATATGGCAGAAAACAAGTCTTGATAAACCTCACACCATAAGTAAAACCAGCATGTATCCAGCCCAAAAGGTTTTAAGTAAAAAGGGCAGCACAAAACTCACCTGGGTGCATATGCAATATGTGTAAATGAATGATGATTTATGAGCTTGCAACGATGCTAGACACCACTAAATATGCCTAGTATGTATATCAATCAACAATAAGTTATTGGACAACAATGTAAAATTCGTTATGGTTATCGTGTACTAGCTAATTCTAACCGCCGACCAATGTGTTTGGTTCCCGGTGAATAAAGTTCCATATATGAAAAGTTTACACTTAAATAATTTTACAATATTGGTGTTGTTGTATAAGTATTATAGTTCAACTCTTAAGAGTTTTATTTACCTCGGTTTACTTGTTGGGTTTCGATAAAGTTTCCATTTTTGGAAAGTTCGGGCTTTCGGTTAGGTTTCGGGCCACCGTATGAACATAGAAATTATATGCATTTCATTGATATCAAAAGTTTAATGATTCTTATTTAAGCAGCCATGCCTAGTGTGTGCAAAAGTTAACAACATCGGTTAGCCGGTGTTGTCGATATTTAATGATATTCTTGAATGAATAGTTTAAATAAACGAATGCCCTTGTAACTAAAACTTCTAATTTTCTAGAAACATATATTATACAAAAATATGTTATTTCCATATCTGATTATTCAGAAAGTTTGGTGTTGTACAGGTTTAGTACCCTCACTTTTGTTTAATGTTTGTTTCGACAAAAATCGGGTAAAAGACTTAGTTAATTTTGGTAAAATAAGTAAACATTCAAATTATGGTTTTATTGGCTCATAGTTTCTTCTAAAAATTAGAAACTTCATAACTTTATATTTTTCAAAATCCTTGTTCGGTTTACGTCGGTTTAACCGTAACTTGCATTTAAACAGCCATTCTTGACAAAAGTGGTGTCGTGTCTATCAAAAATGTTTTATACTGGTGTAATAAGGTATTATAAATATAAATTTATGGAAAGATAAACATTTTATATTTTTGAACCATTTTGGTCTTAAAAAGCCGGCCCGTTCGGTTCTAAACGAAACAACACTTTAAAGCTTGTAAACGGGCCATTTCTTTTAAATCCCCTTATCCTTAGACATTTTATAACTCATAATGAGACATTTTTAACTTGTAAGTTTCTTTTTTAAAACTTATTTTATTTTTTATTTTTTTTACACTTTCAGAGTTTGAGAAAAACTCGTTCCCGAAAATGCCCTTTCGTCATATTTTTAACAAAAACTTACTTTTCGTCATATAAAAAGTTAGGACCTGTTATAATAAAAATAGGTTGTTTTGCCATTTCATGGGTTTTGAAAGATTATTCACAACTGCAGTTTCGCTAACGGGCCCGGTTTTGGCTATTTCGGGTCTTAGTTCGGTTTTTAAAGCAAAGATTCATGCAAAATGGTTCCGTGTCAGATTATATATAATTACTATAATTTATTTTAAGTATATTTCTGGGAAAAACATGTATTTTATCATTTTAAAACAATTAGACTTATCTATGCTTGTTCATTGTCGGTTTTAAGCGAAACACGAGTCTAGGCTTGTAAGCGGGTTTCTTTTCCTAACCAAATTAGTCCTAAATATTTTTATAACTTGTTTTTAGGTGAAACATCATATATTTTTCTGTTTGATATAGTATTTGTATATAACTACAATTTTAGGGATATAACCCACCAAAGTTTTGTTCCAAAAATACCCTTTTAGCTCTATAATCAACATAAACTCAGTTTTGATCATCAAACCATTTATGACCTGCTATAATATAATAAAATATATTGTAATATCATATATTGGTTCATTAAACTGCTGGCGCTTCGATTAATGTTGCAGTTTCGGTTTTTGGCCCGTTAAGGTCATAACTCGGTTTTAAACGTATGTTTTCACTTCAAACAACTTCATGTCATGTTATATGACATTAAAACATTATATTTATGGTTGCAAAAAGACATCGTATTATCATTTGGGTTTTATCACTTGTTTCTTAGTTAAACGAATCACTGAAGTGTTGGTTCGGATGGTTTAAATGCACAGTTTATTATTATCAGCTGGGGCTGGTCTTTACCAAGTTTAAGGTCTTACATATGTGTGCTTTACTTCTGGAAATTTTGTTAAATATCCAAAAGTTAGTAATGTCACCTATCGGTTTTGTTTACAACTAGTTTTCACTTAAACGAGTTACCGAATAGTCCATTAATTGGCCACGTTTTTGGGGCTGCTCACAGTATGATTTTTATGGTTTCGACCCATTATATAATCTATATATTCTGGAAATACATATAAAGTTAAATGGTTTGGTTTTGTAAACTGAGTTTTCGGTTTAATGGTTAAAGGTTTTAACTTCGTAGTTATGTTACACTCGATTTTAACATGTATTTCATTATAGTTTTAGGTTACATATTAATATGTTTTCAATTGGTTTACAGGTTGAGTTTTACACGGGTTTAACACGATCGCAAAGCTTAGATTTAACACAGAAACACAAGAAATACAGGCTGCCATACCTCGAACTCTTTAGGTTTCACGAGTAGGAGTGAACTCTGGTCCTAAACTGAATCCGTGAGAAAACAGAAAGCTTTGGGCTGTGAATTGGTTATCGGTTTATTAGAAATACAAGGGAAGAAGGAAATTAAGGATTGGACAATATTAGAATAGGTGATTACCCGGGTTTCTGGTGTCCCTGGGCCCGGTTCGTGAGTGCAGAGAGAGGTTTAGGGCTGCCGGTTTGCTGGTTCTTGGCAGGTTCGGTTCTTCCAACAAGAGAACAATTGCAGGGAACAATATTGATGAAAGTTTGTAAATGAGTTTAATTGTTATTATTTTTTTTATTTTTTATTTTTTATTTTTGAATGTTCAAGCTTTCCTCCTACTATTTACATTATACCGCCAATGCCAGGAATCGAACCCTGGACCTCTCACCCAAAGGCCAAAGCCTTTACCATCCCACCAAAGTAGTGATGGCAATTTAATTGTTATTGCAGGTTGTATATTATAAAGAAGATCAGACTGCAGAGAATTTCTTGGGTGATGGGGCATGCAAGAACTCTGGTTGGGGGCAGAGACTGATCAAACATGACAGGGAGGGCAGGATTTGATTAGATTATTTAGGAGATATTATTGTTTCATATATTAGTTTTGTTATTTTTATAAACAACAATAATTAATTTATATTACTATATGGAACCAGCTTATTTATATAAATAATTGGTTTAGGTTATTTAGATGATCTCTAATGTGTCATAAATCTCGTTTATCGATTCTCATTTCGTTTGGTTCGGTGACCGGACGGTAATGTGTGAAACCGTTTGATGTTCGAGCTTTATATTTCGGATGCTTGGTAGAATTTAATAGTTATTAACTAGTTCATATAAATTCTCTTTCTTCTTCTTCTTCTTTTTATTTTTAGCTATTGTGTTCGGGTTTGTTGGGTTAAACGTGTCCCAGTTTTGTTTGGTTAACTTGGGTTGAGCCCATTAACTTGATGATTCGGGTCAAGCCCATTGACGTACGGTTCGCTTCAACTACTCGACTAACATCTTACTCGGTATCTAACGATAAGTTATAAAAAAAATCTAGTCCTATTTTTGGGGTTGTTATAATAAATACTAATAATAAATATTAATAATAATAATAATAAAATAGATAATGTTAATAATAAAAAATAAATAATAACAATACTAATAATAAATTAAATAATAAAAAAATATATATATCAGAGGCGGCGTATAGGGCTATACGCCGCCGCTGGTAGTCCCTGCAAACCGACGACCAGACTACGGCCGACGGTTTTTTCCATCCTAACAACAGCATCATCACATCATCATCATCTTAACATAATCATCATCATCAAGAAAATATTAAAAAATTACCTCCCTGTCGTGTCGGTGTCGGGTCAAATCTCCTAGGCTAGTGTCGTAATCCGGTCGGTGTCGATCCAATATAGACTCGTGTTTGGATGCTCGGATGCTCAGGAGGGAGTTTGAAATTCGAAATAATAAAGGGGTAGTTGAGCAGCCGGGCTCCATATAAGGGGCACAAATACCCCGCGTATAGATCTATACGCGGCGTATTATGCCTATTTTTATTATTTAATATTATTATTTGTTTGTTAATTATTTATTAGTATTTATTATTTATTATTTATGATTTACTAGTATTTACCAATTTTATTATTATTATTATTAGTTATAAATATTAATATTAATATTAATTTGCTATTTAATTATTATTTATTATTATTAGTTATTATTATTTTTATTTATTAGTATTTATTATTTATTTAGTATTTGTTATTATTATTAATATTATTATTATTAGTTATTGATATTAATATTTATTTGTTATTTAATTATTATTATTTATTATTTATTTATTATTATTATTGTTAGTATTATTTTTATTTATTATTATTAGCTATTAATATTATTATTATTTAATTATTTATTATTATTTATGTATGTATATGTGTGTGTGTCTATATACGTCCATTGATACATTTTTTTCTATAAGCTGTCTAGATCTACGTTAGAGGGTTCCCTTTGCCAACCCTCGCGTATCTGTTCGTACTCCTTCAAACGTTGTCTGTACAGTGTTTTCCATTCGAGGGCTGCCGGCACGGCGTTTCTTTCCCAATTACGGTTCGGCGTAGGCATTGGGAAATCTCCTACAAGTTTGATATATATCCAGTGATCATCTCCCCAGTTAGCGATGCCTATAACCAGTGGATCCGGAATCAAGTCAGGACCGATTCTCAATAGGAAGTAAGATTCGGTCTGATTTCCAGCTAGGTTGACAAACACACGTGTATGTCTGAGCAGCCTCGTGCCCGTGCCCGGGTACGCTGAACCAATGACTCGGCGGCGCCGGTTTGACCGTGTTGGAGTACCGAATGCGGGAATGAACCCAGCCGTACAATCTTTCATCCTCTTTCCTGAACATCGCCCTTCACCACCCTTCGTTGGTTTCCAGCTCATTCAGCATTGCCCGCCTAATATCCAGCCAGTGTTTCTCATGTATCCCCAAACCCACGGCGATTGCTCGGAAACCGCAGTTACCGTCTGGGTGTACGTTTTTGTTGTCTGTGACGAACGGCTGGGCCCATCTAGGAATGACGCTCTTAAACATTTCTATCGCCGGTACTTGCGCTGGCGGAACCATCAAAGGAAACACGAGGTGAGCTCCCGAAGGTTTCGATGTCTTAGGTCGTCCCTGAGGATCTTTAAACCGCGACGCTGACTGGGACAACGAACGAGACAGCGAGGATGGGGTGGGGGTTTCGTTGCTGGGTACCCGTGACGAGGATGGGGTGTAGGCGCTGTGTCTGGGGAGATCTGGAGTTGGGGTGTATGAGCTGTGCCTCGGGGGATCTGGTTTTTTGGGACACCCCCGAGGGTCCTCTCTTTTTTCGGGCTCCTTCTTTTTAGATCTCCCTGGAATAGCAGATATGATCTTGCGAAAAAACTTTTCTTTTGATTTTGGTCATCTATGGACGATAACGTATATGTATCCCTCAATCCGACAAGCACATGGCAGCCCCGAAAACTAATACAAATAGTGGTCGCATGAAGCACCGCCGTCACGCATCTTGTGTATCAACTCATACTCGTTCACAAGTAGACCCAGAGCGTGAATCGACACCCTGTTTAGTAACTTCTTCAACCAGACGTGTTGTCGATGTCCTTCCATGACCTTGGAACGGGAGTCTTGAAAAGATTTACCGATTTCTTTCATCTGCGAGTTGACCATTTTTAGGGATGTGTCTGGCAATTGTGTCAAGCGAGTTGTTGCTTCCATTGAGGTACCTTTTCAGATTTGTGTGCTGGCTCTCAACTCGGTTCGTCGTAGTTTTGCCGTAGTTTCGGCGTTTGTCGATCCAGCAGGCTACAAACTTGTGTTTGTATGGATCCAGCCAGCTGCTGCGAATGTATTGCCAGACCTCTAAAAAATAAAGAGAAACGTTATTAAGACGTATGTTTAGGCTATTAAAAACTGTCAACTGATACGAAGGACTCACCTGCTCTATCGCACTGTATCAAATGACGTTCCATGTTGATGCGACGGTTGTCGTACTCCTATATCGTCGGAGACTGATACAGGACTTTCCACCAGTACGCAAAGTCTGTCCCCGTATTTGTCCTATATAGGCCTTAAATTTTCTCCTTATATTATCGGATATGTGCCACCTGCATAAATTTTTGGTGGCATTAGGGAAGACCGCGTCACAGGCGTTCATGAGGGCCTGGTCCGCGTCAGTCAAGATCACGCGTGGCTCCATGTAGTCATCGAGCATTTGTTTAAGTTTCTCCAGAGCCCAGGTGAAGTTCCTCTGCCATTCCCTGATAACAAACGCGGTGGCGATACAAAACGACTGTGATGTCGATGTCACACCGATAAACTGAACCAACAGCCAGTCGTACATGTTGGTGTTGTACGTCGTGTCAATCATCAACACCTCGAGGAACGCACGTCACATCTTATGCGACTTATTATGACAGAAGAAAATTTCCTCCGTCCTGTCGTCGGTATCATTCTCCCGGGTATAGAATTTGAAACCGTTGTCTGCGAGAAAGTTTTTCAGCGCCTGCATTGGATGAAATAAAACGTTAGTAAATATTACAAGCACGGAAAGTACACATTAAAACTACCTTCATAGGGGTATTGCCTAGTAGCCCATTCCTCCTAATCTTGGCGGTGTGGTTGTATATGTCCTTTATTGCAGGTTCACGCCGAGAAACCTTTCGCGGAGGGCTGCTTCAATTTGAAGCGGATTCAAGCCGGTCCTGTGTAAACTCTCAACCATATCCAACTGGTCGTTGTTCATTTTTCTAAATGACGCACACCCCTCCTCGAATTCAACGGGGTCGTGGTTGTGAGTCTCGTTTACCACTTGAACCCTCCAACATGCACCCCTCGAGTCGTACATGCCCAGGATCTTAAACGGACAACATGTTTTTATGCTGCTCGTACGTCTCACCGTCACCCTTATTTTGGGTTCACCTCCACGATTGCATGCAAGGTCCACACCGGTTTTCTTTTACCGCTGGACGACAACAACAAAACCATGCTCTCGTCCTCTAATTTTTACCCATTTCTCCGGCTCCTCGCGACTCTCAAAAATCTGAAACATTTTTATGCTATTTATTAAGTTGTTTATTAAATAACATATAAATAAATAATATTAACTTAAACAAAACACACGGTGTCTTACAGCATCTGTTTTATACGAAACCGTCACCTCGCGTTTGTAGTCATCATCGTACTCATCTTCATTATTTGGGTTTGGCCCAGTATGATCGTTTCGCCCGTGGTGCGATGAAGACTCGGTTCTGTAAAACGGATCATTTTCTACCGATGGCTGGTACGATGACGAAGCCTGACCTCCATAATCCGACCAGGCGACAGGTGATGGGTACGACAACTGACTACCATAATCCGACACGAAGTACTCCTACCATACATAAATTAGAAATTCAATCAACAGTATTAGTGATAATAATAAATAATAATAATACCTATAATAATATAAAATTTAATATTTTAATAATAAATAAGAATATTAAAATAATAATAACATAACCGTATATTTACAATAAGACTATATAACGAAACCTGGTCCAAGTTTGGCATGCCCGGCGAACCAGTGTTACCATAAAACTGTTCGGGCTGACAATAAGGTTGTTGGGGCTGGGTATTATACCCGACATACTCCTAACAAAACGTAACGTAGCATGTGTTAGTAAAAAACAACTACCAAATTCATACTATATAAATATATAACGAAACCTGGTTCAAGTCGGGTAACCACGACATGCAAGGCTGATCGTTAGCGGCGTAACCTGGCTCCTTCTCCGGAAATAAATGGTTAAACCAAGACATTCTGGGTATATATAGTACAAATGTTATGTTGTTTTTTGGTTGATCATCGATAGCATACGCCTGCATTTATAATAGAGAAAGGAAAGGAGGAGAAGGGAAGGGAGCCGGGCTCCAATAATTCAAAAAAGCAATACGCCGCGTATAGAGCTATACGCGGTATATAAGGTACGAGTTGACAACCTAGCCCAGCTTTTGCAGGGTAGGTTGTCATCGAAATAATACGGCGCGTATAGCTCTAAACGCGGCGTATTAGAGATCTTTTCTAGAAAAACCCACCAGCTTGTCTTATTATGTTTTTTGTTTTTTTTTTCTTTTTTTTTTGTTATTTGTTGTTATTTATAATTATTATTATTAATATTATTTTATTTATGAATAACATATTATTATTCACAATTCGGCAAAGGGTGTTCAGTAGCAGGGCTTATATGGGAAAATTGACATTGCGAAACGACCTTTCAATTTATTGGCTGCTGTCGTTATGGAAAACTTGAATCAGTTACAGTGATTACCTTGGAAAAATTTGAGGTGCCAAACGAACGGTTTCTTGGATACTTTCGTTATCGGCATCTCAAATCCGCCTCTTCGATATCTTCAAACTCCAACTGTCTTGACCTTCGGCCACCACCGACAACCGTAGTTGTGTTCACTCAACACATATCAGTCGTCACTAAACTTAAGCTTAGGCTTGCTATTAGTTTTATTTTTAGTTAGGGGTATTCTAAGTTGATCATCTTGCGTATATTAAAGAATTATCGGCTTATATATACGTATATATATAGTAGATGTGCGGTATAAGAATTCATTGCGCCTACATCACCAGCACGAGATCGAGATACTAGTTTGATGAGTTTGAATCTCTCGGATCCGCGGTATCCGCTAACGGCAGCAAGAACGTGAGCCCATACTTTGGACAGATAAGTGGAAATTCGGTCATCGCTCCAGCTTAACGAACACCAGACTGAGATATTAGTCCGGACTTACCTGAACCGGTTGACACGTATGCTAACGTGGATTTAGGCTCGGTGTTGACGCTGATATTAACACGTTTGCTTAAAGCTTCCGTTATTACCGGCATAATACACAATGAAAGCACAAACTCAAACAACAATCCATACAATAGCAATTCTCTTCAACGACCACTCAAACAAGAAGAAGAGAAAAATAATAAAGACAGTTGCTATTGTATGGGTTGTTGTTTGAGTTTGTGCTTTCATTGTGTATTATGCCGGTGATAACGAAAGTTGTAATCAAACGTGTTAATATCCATGTCAACACCAAGCCTAAATCCACGTCTGCATACGTGTTAACCGGTTCAGCGAAGTCCGAACTAATATCTCAATCTGGTGCTCGTTATGTTGGAGCAATGACCGAATTTCCACCTATCTCTCCAAAGTAGGGGCTCCCGTTCTCGCTGCCGTTAGCGGATACCGCGGATGCGAGAGATTCAAACTCATCAAACTAGTATCTCGATCTCGTGCTGGTTATGTCGGCGCAATGAATTCTTATACCGCACATCTACTATATATATATGTGTGTGTGTGTGTGTGTAAGCCGATAATTCTTTACTATACGCAAGATGATCAACTTAGAATACCCCGAA
Organism: Bidens hawaiensis; assembly: GCF_021521415.1. NCBI lineage: Eukaryota > Viridiplantae > Streptophyta > Magnoliopsida > Asterales > Asteraceae > Bidens > Bidens hawaiensis. The sequence continues at coordinate 73,578 of NW_027499714.1, read as the reverse complement.
CTAAAAATAAAACTAATAACAAGCCTAAGCTTAAGCTTAGTGACGACTGATATGTGTTTGAGTGAACACAACTACGGTTGTCGGTGGTGACCGACGGTCAAGACAGTTGGAGTTTGAAGAAATCGAAGAGTCAGATTTGAGATGTCGATAATGAAAGCAGCCAAGAAATTGAAAGTTCGTTTGGAAATACCAGTTTTCCCAAGTAAGCCATTGTAACTGATTCAAGATGCCCATAACGAAACCAGCCAATAAATTAAAAGTTCGTTTCGCACTATCAATTTTCCCAAATAAGTCCTGCTACTGAACGCCCTTTATCGAATTTCAAACAATAATATGTTATTGATAAGTAAATAATATTAATATTAATAATAATCATAAATAACATTAATAATAACAAAAGAAAAGAAAAGAAAGAAAAAAAACCATAATAAGACAACACTGGTGGGCTTTTCTAGAAAAACTCACTTACGTAACCAACACCCGTTTGATATAATATAATATAATATAATATAACATAATATAATATAATATAATAATAAAATAATATTATTATATTATATTATTCAATACGCTATACGAACGTACCTCCGAACGTCTTGCGTCAACGCCTAACACCGGCATCTGAATCTCTGGCGTACATCAGGTACCTAATAATAATAATATTTTAGTACTAATAATAATATAAAAATTAATATTTTAATTCTAATAATTATATGTTTAGAATAATAATAATATAATATTTAATATTTTAATAGTATTTTAATATTATTATTTTAATAATAATACTATTTTAATAAATACAATAATAGTATTTTATTTTGTTAACAATAATATTTTCATAACAACAATATCTTAATAATAATATTATTATTTTAATAGTAATAATATAATAAAAATTTAATGATAACGGTAATAGTACGGAAAATCTATTTTAAGTTTTGGAGGCCCGGCGAACTAGGGATACCGTAAAACAGTTCAGGCTCATATAGGTGGTGTCTATATAGTAGGCATGGTGTGGACAAATTGAAAAAGTAAACCATTCACCAAATCTTTGTCCTAACATGTACAACTATGTCATAACATGTACTCAATAAAGATAAAACGAAACCTGGTTTAACTCCGACTGACCGTTAGCGCCGTCCGGCATCTCATCGTCCGACTCCGGAAATATATTGTTGTTGGGGTTGGTTGAATGAAGAGGGTGAGGGTGAGGTAAAAAAATAAAAAAAGAAAAGAGAAAGGATGGGAGGGAGCCGGGCTCCAATAATATACAAAACCCAATACGCCGCGTATAGGTCTATACGCGGCGTATAAGGGGTACGATCCGACATCCCTATGACAGAGCCAGGCTAGGACGTCAAATCGTACCCTAATACGCCGCGTATAGACCTATACGTGGCGTATTCATGGGTGTGGTGGGTGTCCCTAGCAGGACCCTAAAAATATCTTGATGGTCAGTCGTAAAATGTAAATTGTTGTGAATAAAAATGAAAACACTTTGGGGTCGGTTGGCTGTACATTCTCATATGTTTTCGTAATTCTCAACCTATTATTAACTAGTGTTTTACATGGTGCGTTGTGCTGGGCAGGTTCGTAAAACTCACGAGGTAACAAAAACACAAGCGTTGTCGGTTCAGAGCGTTGAGGCGTTAATTTGACGCGAATTCGATTGGTTTCGGTTACATGCGTTATGATACCATAACTAAAACCAAAAGGTATATGAAAATGGAGGTGGACCAATGGGTTCTCGTTGATCGGTAAAACTCGGGGCATTGGTTAGACCTCAGTGCGGACCCGGGCGTTGAGGCGATGAGTCTACGCAAATTTGGTCAGTTTCCGTCACGTTCGTTACTGTGTCGGAACTAAAACAAAAAAAAAACAATTGACATTCGGTCAGTTTTCATTACATTCGTTATGGTACCAGAACTAAAACAAAGCACTGGTCGTCTTTGTTACATTTGTTACGGTACCAGAACTAAAACACAGTGAGTCGACGCGAATTCGGCCGGTTTCCATCACGTTCATTACGATACCAGAACTATAAAGAAAAATGATATTCAGTCCGTTATTGTTACAGCACCGAAAGTAAAACGAAAAAAAAGTAAATGCCTTGACTTATATGATTCCGTCAAGTAACCCGATGGGGGCTTGGCGACACCAAAGCTCTCAATTGTATTATATATTAATAATTCTACCCTGAATACATGATCATTTATATACGTGATCGTATTTCTCAATCTTTGAACATCTTTAATAATTTATCGTCATTCTGTATGATTCTAGAATTGTAGTTTTTTACTTTTGAACAATTGAAAACGGGAGGCCCAAGTGAAGGATGAAGCCACGCCAATGGTACGTCACTAGCTGACAACCGGGTGACGTCAAACACTCCGAAATTCAAAATTCCACTCTGTAAACAGATTTTTAATTGTTAATAACATGTGTCATTACGCGTTTAATTAACTTTCAGAATTTTAAAAAGTTGGCAACATTCTCGCACCACATGCAGGTTTTTATTTTATTTTTTATTATTTTCGTTAAACCGCAAATTTCCATTAAAGTAAGCGAAACTCCCTCACTACCAAGAAGCTAGAAAGGGCTAGCCGATACATTTAAAAAGCAATTACACAACTAACACTTTCCATTTAGTCTAATCTACGTTCGAACCTCTAGCCAGTTTTTAATCTATAAGAAAGTTAATACTTTGATGTCTCCAAAAATATTATCAACCTTGATCGGTTTATTTATCAAAGATAAAATTATTCCATACACCAACAAGCCACCATAATTTTAAATTGCATCAACTTCCTTTTATGCTCAATATCTGGAATATGCTTATGAATTTCAAAAACATCTTAAATCGAGAACATCGTATATAATAAGGGGATTTTAGCAATTAATTATTAATTTTTAATAAAAACCAGTTATTTTAGCCGGTTAGGTTAATAACCGAAACCGCTTAGACAAGTTAGAGATTTTCTACTCAAAAACCATAAACGGTATTGCCATTAACCAGCTTGACAAATAACTAGTTAATGCACTCATAATTTAGACCCAACTAATTAAAGCTGGTACAATAAAAATAAAAATAAATAGAACGGCAGGCCAATTTTACTCGTACACTCATGTACAAATATAGTTTATGCTACATTTAATAGGGATAAAAGGCCAACCTACCATTTTTTTGTTGTATTTTACCAAAGTTGAATCATTAATCTCTCATTTTATATCTTAACCACCTAACCGCCCTGAAATAAAAATGGCGGCCAACCTACCACGTATCATTCTTCAGAAAGATTATCACAAAATATCATGTTTTGTTTTTTTTTTATTCTTTTGTCACGTAAGTTAATTAGAATCAATTATGTACGGAATGATTGAACGGCTTGACGTTTGGTTACGTGTGGAAAAAATAAGAGAGATAAACACAAAATTCAAAATAGGCATCTAATCCATTTGACCAATTGACAGGCGTTACATTTCTTCACGTAATTGCTAATTTTCTTCCAACCAATATGTTAACTCTTGAAGGGTTATTCATCTCTTCCAAGTTTGTTTGCAGTTAGTTCATATAAATTTCCCCCAACTAAGATATCAGTTTATTGGATCATTCAAATATATATTCAATGGCATCTGCTTCAAGTTCGTTCATTCAAAAGAGCTTCAAATATGACGTATTTTTGAGTTTTAGGGGTGAAGACACCCGTAAAACTTTTGTTGATCATCTTTATTATGCTCTTAAACAAAAGAGCATCGAAACTTACAAAGATGATGAGAAAATCAAGAAAGGGAACCGGATAAGTGATGAGCTTATTGGATCCATCGAAAACTCGAAATTTTACATCATTGTTTTCTCCAAGAACTATGCATCTTCAACGTGGTGCTTGGACGAGCTTGTAAAGATTATGGAGTGCCAGAAGGCGAGAGAGCACACTGCTTACCCCGTGTTTTATGACGTGGAACCCACTGAAATCCGAAAACAAATTGGGGCGGTTGGAGAAGCATTTGCCAAACATAAAAATGAAGATGCTGGGAGATGGAGAGAGGCTCTTCAAAAAGCAGCCGGTCTCGCTGGGTGGGAGTTGAAGAATACTCTTGATGGGTAATTTGTTCGTGCTATATTCTATATTTTCCGTTCCGTTCTAGCTAATCTATGTTCAAAAGGCTCCTGTTGTATTGTTGAATTATAAGTCAAATTTTATTCTTTGAAAGATTGAACATGAAAGACGTGTATATACTGTGCTATCAATTTATGATTGTATGGTATGGATTTGAACTTAATTGTGTCACTTCTTTAACAAACAGGCATGAAGCTAAATTTATCCAAAAGATTGTTGACCAGATTTCACTAGAGCTACGATTGATTAATTCCAGTGACGATGCAAAATTAGTAGGTATGGAGACACGTGCAAAGGTTATAGTTTCATCTTTAGAAAGTGGTTTTGATGATGTTTGCATGATTGGAATCAAAGGGATGGGAGGAAGTGGGAAGACAACTCTAGCAAGAGCGGTTTATGATAAGATAGCCATTTGGTTCGAAGGTACAAGCTTTGTTGAGAATGTAAGAGAAGTTTCAAAAGAGTCTTTATCTGGTTTAAAGAAATTGCAAAAACAGATTCTTACAGATGTGTTAAATGATCAAAGCATCGGAGTAACAAGTGTTAATTCGGGAAAAAATATTCTGAAAAAGATGTTGCGTAGTAGAAAGGTTCTTCTTGTTCTAGATGATGTTGATCGTATCGACCAGCTTGAGGCGTTAGCAGGTGAGCCTAATTGGTTTAAATCTGGAAGTAAAATCATCATCACAACAAGAGATGAGCAAGTGTTAGCAGCTCACCGGGTGAACTTTATTCATGAAGCGAATTTGTTATCACACGAGGAAGCAATATGCCTGTTTAATAGGTATGCATTTGGGGGAGAGACTCCAATTCGAGGTTATGAAGAGCTATCGGGAAAAGTTGTGCATTATGCTGCTGGTCTTCCATTAACAGTTAAAGCTCTAGGTTCATTTCTTTGTGGTAAAACTGAGCATGAATGGGTAGATGCCCTAGAAAGATTAAAAAAAATTCCAGAGAAGCAAACCTTTGAAAAATTGGAACTAAGCTTTGTTGCTTTAGAGAATGATCATAAAGAAATATTCCTAAATGTTGCATGCATATTAAAAGGTGAAATGAAAGAAGAAGTAATCAGAATACTTGAAAGCTGTGGATTTTATGCTCAAATTGGTCTAAGGGTTCTTGAGCAGAAATCTTTGATAACCATTTCTGGTAATGATCGTGTGTCCTTACATGACCACGTTGAAGAAATGGGCAAGAGTATTATTCGTCGTTTACACCCTACTAAACCTCATAGACATAGTCGATTATGGATTGAGAAGGAAATTAAAGATATATTGGTTAAGGACATGGTAAGGTTTAAGTTTATTTGTAAAGAAGAATACTAACATTTTTATTTGTCATGAACTAAAAAAAAAATCATGCTTCTACTTTTTTACTTACAGGGAACTCAAGCAACAAGATACATAAAACTACGGCACGGGGATCTCCATCCAACTATCATTATGAAAGGTCTTAGAAACATGAACGAACTTAGATATCTTTACGTGAATAATAGATCTTTCTATCTTCGTAAAGGTCATAATGATTTTTTAAATAGCAGTTGGAAATTTGATGAAATTTACCAATACTTACCAAATTCTTTACGATTTATACATTGGTATTATTACCCTTTTTGGAGTTTACCTAAAACATTTGAAGCAAATAATCTTGTTAGCTTGGAAATGTGTTTCAGCAACATTTCTGAACTCTGGGAAGATGGAGAAAGTAAGGTAAAATGAAGGTTTACAAGTTGTTTTTCATTATGCATCATAGTTTATATTTGTCATTATAGTGATATTCATATATTTTTTTGTTTGCATATGATAGGTTCTTAAAAATCTCCGATTCCTTAACCTCAGTTCTTCAAAGTTAAGAACCTTGAACCTTGGACTGACTCCAAATATAGAGAGGTTAGAACTTGGTGGATGTAATGACTTCGTAGAACTTCACATGTTTATAGAATTTTCAAATCTCAAACTGATCGACCTCCATTGCTCTAAGTTGAGAAACATTAACCTTGGTATGGCACCACATCTAGAGAGTTTAGATCTTGGAGGATGTAATGAGTTTGTAGGATTTCAATTACCCGTTAAATGTTCAAACCTTAGATTACTTAACGCTACTTACTCAAAGTTGAAAGCCTTAGACCTTGGGTTGACTCCACATCTTGAGAGGTTACATCTGGGAGGATGTAATGACTTTGAAGAACTTTACATGCCTGTTGAATGCACAAGCCTTAAATTACTTGATCTTCGTTGGTCTAAGTTGAGTAACCTTAATCTTGGGCTAACACCACATCTTGAGAGATTAGATCTTCGAGGTTGTAATGAATTTGTAGAACTTCAAATGGATACTTTATGTCAAAAGCTAAAATCACTCGACGCACGTTGGTCTAAGTTGAGTAGCCTTGACCTTGGGCTGACTCCACATCTCGAGAGGTTAGATCTTGGAGGGTGTAATGATTTTGTAGAGCTTCACTTGCCTGTTGAATGTCCAAACCTCAAAATACTTGACCTTCGTTGGTCTAAGTTAAGTAGCCTTAACCTTGAACTGATTCCACATCTTGAGAAATTATATGTTGGTGGATGTAATGACTTTGTAGAACTTCATATGCCTAGAGAATGTCTAAAGCTCCGACTCCTTAACCTCAGTTACTCAAAGTTGAGAACCTTTGACCTACATTTGACTCCGCACCTTGAGAGATTAGATCTTCGAGGATGTAATGAGCTTGTAGAACTTCTCATGCCATTGAAGTGTCAAAAGCTCAAAATACTAGACCTTCGTTGGTCAAAGTTGCGTAACCTTAACCTTGGGCTGACTCCACATCTTGAGAGGTTAGATCTTGGAGGATGTAATGACTTTGAAGAACTTCACATGCCCATTAAATGTCCGAAGCTCAAGTTCCTTAACTTGAGTTATTCGAGGTTGAGAAGCTTTGACATTGGGCTTACTCCACATCTTGAGATATTAGATCTTCGGGGATGTAATGACTTTGTAGAACTTTATATGCCCGTTGAGTGTCCAAAGCTCAAAGTACTCGACATTCGGTGGTCAAAGTTAGGTAACCTTAACCTTAGGTTGACTCAACATCTTGAGAGATTAGATCTTGGAGCATGTAATAATTTTGTAGAACTTCAAATGCATGATGAATGCCCAAAGCTCAAATTCCTTAATATGGCTTATTCAAAGTTGAAATCCTTTGACCTTGCGATGACTCCAAATATTGAAAGGTTAGACCTTAGAGGATGTAATGACTTTGTACAGCTTCACATGCCTGTTGAGTGCCCAAAGCTCCAATTAATTGACCTCTGTTGGTCTAAGTTGAGTAAACTTAACCTTGGACTTACTCCACATCTGGAGAAATTAGATCTCACAGGATGCAATGATTTTATGAAACTTGATATGTCTAATGAAAGTCCATCAAAGCTTGTATTCCTTAACCTTGGTTATTCAAAGTTGAGAACCTTTAACCTTGGTCTAACTCCACATCTCGAAAGGTTAGATCTTGGAGGATGTAATGATTTTGAAGAACTCCACGTGCCAGTTGAATGTCCAAATCTTAAATTCCTCAACTTAAGTGGTTCTAGGCTGAGTAACCTGAACCTTGGGCTGACTCCACATTTGGAGATGTTAGATATTAAAGAATGTAATCATCTTGAAGATATAACTTTGTCAATTAAAGTGATCAAGCATCTTCCAAAAAGCATATGGATGTTGAAACATCTAAAATCTCTTGAACTTAAATCATGTTTGCTACTAGAGAAGTTACCTGATGACCTTGGTCAATTAGAATGTTTAGAGAAGCTAATCATAACAGAATGTAAACATTTACGAGATATTCCAAACAACATCTGTGAATTGAAATGTTTAAAGTATTTACACCTCTCTCATTGTATTGGGGTTGAGAAATTGCCGGAGGAACTTGGACTTTTGGAATGTTTAATAGAGTTAAATATAGAAGGTACAAGCATAAGTCATCTTCCACAGAGCATTTTTCCATTGAAAGGTCTGCACATTATTGGGTTTACTGGCATGGTGGATTAACTTTGTAGACCCAAAGGAGCCAATTGACAAATAACCATTGTAACAAGTATGCTCTCTGGTTCCTGATAATAATTTCTTCTTCATGAATTTTTTAATTTTTATGACAAAAAATGTATTTTCAGGCAAGAACTAAGTAATACACTACTAGCAACAAATATAGGATGTCTACAATAACTGAAACCAGGTAAACTTGTATATCTTTTTTTTTTTTTCATTTGAAATTGTATGTGTGTTACAGTTAATCCTAACATTGAATAATTTCCTGCAATCTCGAATTGTGTGAAGCACTTGAAATCTGTATCATTAAAATGTTGCTTAGAATGTTAAAGAATTTAAACTAATTATGATAAGTTTGTGTGTAGGTTACTTTTTTGGTCGAAGTTGAATAAACATGAGTAGAGGATTGGGTAGTAAAGCAAAGAACAAGGGTAAGATTATAACACATTAAACTTAAGGGATTGCGCCTGATGAAGTGTGAATTCTTGAGGATTGAACTATATTTTGGTAAATTTTTTTTTTGTTGAGTTTTTATTTTTCTTACCTCCTAATGGTTTTAGTTGGTGTTTTTGTATTCAAATGGTCTAAATTACTCATAAAAAGCCATCATTAAACAAGGTGAAATGGCATTGTGCTTAGTGAAAACCATTTGTTTTTCTTTTGAAAGACACCTTTAAGTAGAAATAGTAACTTATGTTGGTCTGTAAATAAGTTACAACTTTGAAAGAAAAGAAAAAAAGGATAACATTTATATACTTCAAAAATATTGTGTGCCTTATAAATTACAACTAGAATTATTACCCGCACTTGGCTACTGATGTGCCACTAATTGTAGTTAAAAGATATAGTATGGGGAATGCGTGCTATGTTATTTCATAACTGTGACCACTTGATGAGTTACCAAAAATGCCCCCAAGTTTACATAATTGTATGTGGTTAATACAGTTTTTGTACTTATTTACTACCTCAGCAAGGTGATGTAGGTTGAGCATCTGCATGTCTTTTTCAAAGTTGCTAATGTTCAAAAGGGCATTTTGCATTGTAAAAGAGTGTCCTAGAGTTGTACGTTGTTGTTGATTGGTGCTGCTGATGTTCAAAAAGTGTTTGCAGCCTTAGAATACGTGTTCTTCTACGCCTTCATTCTTTTGCTAATTTGCATGATTCACCCTTATCTGATATGATATGTGTTAATTAGTATCTATTGTTTGTGAGGTTGTTTGGTAGTTGTTTCTTCGAGTTGTCTCTTTGGCATGATTCCTTTAGCGTTAGGTCTGGATGGAGTAATTGATGCTTGTCTTTTTGCTCCACTAACATAGGTCCTCCCGACCTTTTTCATGGTAGGTTGTAGTGATTAGCATACATGGTATGCCTCAGATTGCGAAAATATAATTCGGTATTAGTTATGGGTCTATTGGTCGGTGCATCCTTTCTTGTTGTGATCACATCTTTGCAATTGATGTTGAGCTTTTCAATAACTGCTTCATTGAAAAATACGGCTTTTGTACTAGAGTATTCATTTGCAATTAGTGTATTACACAATACTAGTAGTTGTTCGGGTAGTTTTAGTATGTTTATGTCAAGGGTAATTAGGTCAGTGTTGTGTTTACTTACATGCATTTTACTCTGAAATCTTCTCATGGTCCTTACACTTACAAAAAAAAGTGGTATGTGCTGACGTAGTACCACAGGCGGTTTATGTCAATGACAGCGATTATAGATTGACATGTGGCTTTGATTGGCTACAATTTTAAAAAGTATTAGTGATTCAGTGCTTGAGTTATAATTTTGTAACTTTAAATTGGATATGCATCGTGCTGTCATGCGCCTGCCTTGATAGCAGATCGCTGAGAGTGATTACTAGATTTGCTTGCATGATTGTGAGTACAGGCCTATTTGTTTGAACCCGAGGGAGTGATATGCGTGAAATTACCGTTTGTATAGGCTGTTATAACCTTCTGCGTGATTCCATTGTGTTACCAATATGTAGAAATGTGTTTGTACATGCTGGTAAAACGTTTGTATATCTTGTATTACCAATGTGTTGATTCAAATCATGTATTATAAAAAACCCCAATCGTTGAGTGCTATGATGAATGCAGAAACTGCCACCACCAATAACAATATCAATGGAAAGTTAATCACTATAAATACAAAGAAGACCATAATCACCATTAAAATTAACGATGAACACAGTAAGGATGTAGTGTGGTGTGTGGGTATGCATAAAAAGCATTGATTTCTTTGATTTCACACAAAACCAGGTTTTAATATAAAATGATTCTACTAAGACTAAACCACACACATATAAGCAATATCTATCTTATATGTAGAATCGTATTGATAAGAATTAAGTATCGATCCATGGACATGAATGATTTCTAATAATTAATCTTTGTTCTAAATTAACAGAAGGTAATAATCAGTTAGGGGTGTTTTTAAACTTAATCTTTTTAAGTTATAATAAAATAAAATAGGTGAACAAGTAGATGGATTTTAGACGAGAAAATCAATATATAAAGGTTACCATCTAAATCATGAATTCACTTAACTCTTCTTTGATTATTAATATTATGAATATGTGATTAAATTGCTTTAATAATATAAGATAGAATAACCCCACATTCCTAAGTGAATCACCCTATGACATAAAAGAAAGTAAAATGCATAACTTCATGTCTATCACGAAAATGTCAATATAAGTAAGCAAGTAGTTTTAGTAAAGTATAAAGATTAGGATTGACTTCGATTTTCAAATACTAATCCTAACAACTTTGGGTGATTATAGTTTAGTCACACAACCTCCCCTTGGTTTATTTTAAGTAGACTATAATTACACATTCCTTTAACGTATGATTTAACTAGCATGGCAGCCTAATCAATCGTATTTAACATTGTTGTTTTAGAATTACCAAGACTAGAGAAATTGATCATAGCATGTATCTCATCTTTTCAAAGTACAACACAAGGAAATATATTTTGGATAAAATATCAAGATTTTCTTTTTAGCATTCCTAGTTGTCCACGTGCATTAATTTCTTGTCCATCGTACATATGATGACTTAGCATGGGGGAGTGGTGGGTGTGACATGGGGGTATGTTTTAGATGTCAGATGCTTATATTTTTGTCTTTTCTTGGGAGGGTGACCACAGGGGGCGTGCTACATGAGACACGGCTCCGTGTTAGCTTCATCAAATTCTGTCTTTATTTTGAAAAGGTGACCACGGGGGTGTGCTAGTTGAGACCAGCCCCGTGTTAGCTTCATCAGAATTTGTCTTTTCTTTGAAAGGTGACCACAGGGATGTGCTTCTTGAACAGGGAGGTGTGTTAAATTGGCTAATACATAATTTCTTCATTTTTCTTCGTGTATCCACTCTTTTCTTTGTTTGAGGCTGGCATAAACTTGAAAATAGAAATTAACATAATAAGTAGCTATTTGAACTAGATAATATAATAAAATATAGTATTTTGGAGATTTTTTGATGCTTAAAAAATGTATATTTTTATATACATCAGGATGCCTCCCTCAAGTTGATATAAAGCAAAACCATTGGTATATGAGGTATGCTGGTGACGTAACCAAAAACTTCATCTTCAAGAAGCATTTTGCTCTTAAATGGTGATTTCTATATGAAGTCGTACTTTAGCGCCTTTCCAATAAAACCACATGATAAGATCAAACTCACATAACGATTCAAACCTTGTGATTAAAGGTCTTAGGTATACTTTTTAAGTATACATATTGGAAGATTTGTGTGAAGTAGGTGATCCCTCAACTTATCAACTTATAGGTGAATTGCAGTTTACCTAAGGCTTCTCACTTCTCAGTGCTTGCCTCTCTTCTAGTTGTCCATGTCAAATCCTCATTATCAAAAACAGGGTATTCATCCATCGTCCAATTAACCACTCTTTACCATTGCCGATGTCATCCAATGATACTGGATCAAGGACCATATTTGCATCTCGTCGATTCTTAAGCGCGCATCTTACTGTATTTAACAAACACTAGATCATGCATGTTCTTGTGTTCTAGTCAGTTTGTTTTCTTTAAATGGATTTGTTAAAAATGATAAATAGTAGATACTATAAAAGAATAAGCGAAGAACATACACAAAATTTAAAGGTTGAACTATTTACATGCTCAAATGTGCTCCCGTTTCTTTCAAATTCTGATGCACTACATGCCAAACTAAGCACCTTAATAGATAAGTGTTTCATGTTTGAGATCTCCTTTCTTCTATAATTTCCACCATTCAGCTGTTAAAGATCATTAACTCAACACTTTTTATATACACCAAAAGTGGAGCTATTTTTATCTTATATATGCTCTTTTTGCAACTGCTAAACCAAAAACTCCCTTCTGGTTGACCCAGTAGATCATCTCCACCACTGTCAAATCTTGTTTTGTCTTGCTAGGGACAAACTTTTTAATGCAATCAGCCAGTTGACACTTCCCTGGGTTTCTCAATATCCTCACTGTATGTTGCTCTTCATTAAAATAGGTCTAGAGACGTATCTATAGCTTCTAATCTGATTTTGTGGGATTAACCTTAACCGGTACTGATCCATCAGAGTGTTAGTACATGAAATGTGACAAGTGCTGGGTGTTGAACCAACAAATCATTTAGTCTTTATAATGAGGCTTATATGTTAATGCATGTATACAAGGAAGTCAAGGATGATGAGTGGGAGCCAGATGAGATAAAAAATGAGAAACATACAAGTTAACAAATGAAGGAAACAAGTTAATGAATGTGTTTGTGTGCACATAAGAGGCTCATTCGTTAGATTTGACATGGAAGTATGGAAGGCATATGAATAACGAATGGAGAATTTCAACTAGCGAATGAGCATGCTGATCTACTTAACGAATGAAGATGTTCATAACAAATGTGATCTAAGTATAAATATGTATCATTTAGTTTCATTTGTTTAGTTAGTTACAAGAGTTACGAACAACCGATATTTTACGAGACACCGTATTGTACCGAAACTCTGTCGAAATTTTTAATGAGCTTTATCGAGTTATTATTTACATCTTGTGTACGTGCTCGGTCATTTTCGTTCACCGATTAGTACCAAAACGCATCGAAACAAACACTGTGCCCGTTTCAGTTTCTTAGATCAATATCGAGTTCATCGATCCTCATCGGGAAAAACAAGTGTCTTTATACAAATAATGCCTGAAGAAAATGCACTAACAAACTCCCCTTTGGTATTAGCTGTACGTCTCCAATCTTTATCAACATCAATCTTGTAAAAACAATCAGCATCTTCATTCTCCCTTAACTCGAATACTTTGCCATGCCTTAAATTCACCATCTTAAGTTCACACTTCCTTAATTTTTCTACAAAATCTACACATTTGAGATATGGGGTTTCGAAATACCCATTTTCTTTGAGAACCATCAAGTAAGTTGAGTAGAAAATGAGGTGCTGAAGTTAAAGAATAAATTGGGTAAATTTAGAAATTCATCTTTTCTACTCAATGAAATTATTGAAGTTAACAGCAATCACCAAAAGGGTGGTAAACCTGGTTTAGGGTTTGTTGAAATCCCTCCTCCTTTTCAAAATGATTACACCATACGACCAGACACAGTAGATCTAAAAGAAGTGGAAATTAACTATCCATTGACAGTAGATCCTCCTGTGGCTGTTACTAAGGTTAAAATAATCAATGAGGATAAAGTTCAACCAGTTGATCTAAAGACGACTATTAAGAAAAAAAACAAATTGTTTAACTCTAAAATCTTATATTCAAAGCAATCTGGTTTTATCTCAATCTGATGATATTATAATTGAAGATTTGGTTAAACCAGTGGTGGTTCACAAGAATGAAAATATACCTTGCGAAAATCATATTCTTTGTGAACTACAAACTGCTGAGAAATCAAAAACTGGTAAACCAAAACGATTGTTACACCAAGGACATGTGAGAAGAAAGTTGTTTCTAAAAAGATATCAACATCATTTTCAAAACTGAGTGTTAAGGGTAAAAACTGGAAAGTTTACAAGTTAAAAGGTGTTGAAAAGATGTTTGCTGATGAGCTCTTGTTAAACCTTAGTGTGTTGAAAAGATGTATGATTGTGATCAATCGATTTTTTGTGCTTGTGATGCATTAGGGATGCCTATTAGGGAAATGACAAAGAGAAAAATCAAAACCCCAAAAGGAATCTAAAACAGTGTTGTCAATAGAACAGATTTGTCAAATCTACTGGTTCTGATGTATTGGAAAATTTTGCACAGTGTTTGTAACACCCCGGCTTTAAGCGGAATACGCCCGGGTGTAACGTACAGATCACTCATAAGCTCGTAATGCTATTAAAGCGACAATAATTATATTTATTTCATTTCATTAAATCGCAAATACACAATTTGGCATAAATCAAATAACAATACAATAACTTTGAATTTCATTAAGATATGTTTCTAATAACCTAATGGTCCAACTATCTAGTCTTCAATCCTTAAATTAAACTTCAACCGGCAGCACGTCAGCACGTTTAAAATAATATATTTTGTCAACAATAATGTTGGTGAGAGTTCATAAAGTTTTGCATATGTATATAATACGAAAAGTGTAAAATTCACAAGTTAAGATGTAATGTCTCAATCACAAAGTAAAAGAAAAGTAAATACATGATATTCTTGTTTGCTTGACATAAGTCAAATCTACTAAGGAACCCCCATTCGCCGAGCTACTTGGAGTATAGATAATGATAATGATACCGCCATTTATTAACAAAAGTTGGAAAATGGGCGGCGCAGGTACATCCCGTCGGACCCTCCCACTTTGCATTTGAGTATGTGTATGAATCTCTTCCACCAACAAAAGTAATAAACAACTAGCACATAACCACATAATTTACATAATAGATTCATCACCATACAAATTCTCAAGGCCAAACGACATCATTCAATCAATCTCTTTCCCTTGAACATGCCTTTGGGTGAACCATGTATTGAGCTAGACTTGGAATGCTAATTTTCTGATGATTATTAATGTGGAAAACATTTAAACAAGTTGCTCAACTCTTTCGCTTGGCTGGATCAGATTTGAGGGAGAAGCAAGATGCGCGCGTGTGTTTTGTGTTTTGAGAGTGTAGGTGAATATGGGAGGGATTGGGGTTTTAGATAATGTTTATGGCTTTTATATGTCCATGCTCATGGGTTCTAGCCTATTTACTACTTCAAACCCATCTCTCTCTTAACGATTTAGGGCCGTCCAAACCTCTTGACGCTCGAACTCGTTCGGAATTTGCCCGGAAAATGCTCGCTCGTTTTTTCGCTCGATTGTAAACGAGCCGCTCTGCTTGGTTCGGTTTGTAAACGAACCAAGCAACGAGCAAAGGTCTGCTCGGTTCGGTTCGGCTCAAATATTTTTAATTTATTTTATATATAATTATATATGAACAAATATATAAATATATAGACAACACACATAAAATATAAGTATACAATTTTTTAAACCTTTAAAAAAATTTCCTATTCCGTCAATTTTATAGTTTTATTAGTTCGATTTAGGTTTTCAGAATACTAAAAGTTTGTTTACATGTTCAATATCTCACTTCAAACTTCTTTCTCCTAACAATTTACAACCTATTATACGTTTGTCTAAAAACTACTAATTTGTGTACAAAATATACTATTTACAACCTTCAAACTTGTTTCTTATTGAAATTTTTAAAGTGAAAAAGAAATAAAAAACGCTCGAATTCGCTCGATGTTCGATCGGAAAATGCTGGGTTCGATTTTGGCTCGTTTCGTTTTTCGCTCAGTTCAAATTTCAGTCGTTCGGTTCGGTTGTAAACGAGCCAAGCAACGAACAAGCTTTCGCTCGGTTCAATTCGGCTCGTGAACAACACATGAAATTCCTCAAGCCCAACTTACATTTATCCACTAAAATGAACAAAATCTTAAATAACAATAATAATTTTATTATTACCTCTTAAATATACGGATGTTACAATATGAGAAACATGTGCCACGTGCCACATAGGCGCACCAACTTTTAAAGTGGATGTTGGTGGTGTGTGTGCGGATAAAAACTTGGTGTAACTATGTAGTCGATACCGTCGATATATCAGTGATATATCGGTTATCGGTCCCTTGGTGATATATAAGTCAGAATATCGGTTCAGAATACCGGTACCAACAATATCATGATATTGACCGATATTTGAATGATATTGGACTAATATTTGACCGATATATCACCGATATTCCCGATATCAATGTTTTAAGTCTTAATTATCAAATTTTAGTGTTCAATATTATTGTTTTAAGTCTTAATCAATTCTTACTTGCTACGATTGTTAGTGTTTTGCAATTTGCAAAATGTTAATTTGTTAATGGTAGGAGACTATACTGAATTATTAGTATTAAATTGCTATATATATGATTTTTACATGACGTTAAAATTACCGATATCCCACCGATATCTCAGTGCGATAACCCCCCCCCCCCCCCCCCAATATCTGTGATAACCGTGTAGAGAATGTGAAATATGAATTGGGTAAGTTTTGTGTTTTCTAGTTTTCAATGCATTTTATTAATTTCTTTAAAATAATTAATATTAATATTTGTAAACTATTTGTCATTTGAAATCAAACACGTGTAAAAACCGTCTGCATGACCAAAAATATTTTTTTTAAACAACTCCGTTTCCATTAATATTAATATCAGAACATTTAAAACAACAACAATAATAATAATTTTACCAACCATAATAACAATAACAAACAAGATTGGGTGATTATGGATGGTGGTGTTCCCTTAATGATGCAACTTATGTGGCGCACCTACCAGGCCCGGGCCACTTACTTAACCAAACAAAACTTTTTATTAAATATAAACTTTTTTTTAAAAGCTTATAACTAAAAACTTTTAAAAACTCTTTATCAAACATACCTTTAGTGGTCCCGAGTCAAAACCTGCTTTCACATGGTTGAATGCATTAATTGAAAATCCATTGCATTTATTGAAAATCCTTAAAATTCGTTGCATTTATTGGAAATCCTTTAAATCCGTTTTTATTTCATCATTTTAAATCTTATAAATTTTCATAATTTGTATTTTTAGTTTCTTTATATCTTTTTTCCAACTTCTAGAATTATATTCATCAATGTAAACTTCAAATTTTCTATTTGTTTTAATTTAAATCCTCACAAAATTGCATCTATTTGTAGTATGTTATAATTATTAGGGGTGTTCTTCGAGTTTCGGGTTCTTTGGGTCAAGTTCTTCGGGTTTCAAAGTTTTAAATCTTAACCTGAAACTCAATCCAAATCTCTCACGGGTTTTTCAGGTTTGGGATTTTTCTGGTTGGGTTAATCGGGTTTCGAGTATCCTAGAAAATGAAACTAAAAACAAAAAAAAACTTCAATGCTAAAATTAAAACAACATATTCTTCTTTGCTCGTAACGCAAATAATCAAATAATAAACCAACATAACTTGATAAAGTCATAAAACAATTCAAAAGAAGAGTAAAACTAAGTAACTAACTCGAACCATAATCGTCTTCAATCAGACGTGATTTGGTTGTTCGATTAAGATTGCTATTAGTAATAAATGGAAAACATAAATTAACAATAAACAATCGATCCATAATAGTTGGAATGACAACAGTCGATTAAGCTCAAATTATGATAACTTTAGTGACTAAAACTAAGCATATTATTATATCTAAAAATATATTTAATTTCAAAACTAAAAGTTTATTTGGGTTTTTTGGGTTAACCCGAAACTTATAAATCAAACCCGAGAACCAACCCGAATTACTTCGGTTCGGGTTCGGGTTAGTATTTTCTCGGGTTCGGGTTTTTCGAGTCGGTTTAGTTCGGGTACGGGTTTTTTCGGGTTGGGTTTCAGGTTTTGGGTAAAAGTGACATCCCTAATAATTATATTTTACCCTTTTAAATAAAGAATTATTTATTAAATAGTTTTGTTCGTAAAAATATCTATTATATATTGTAAATCCATTATTGGTAACATAGTTATTAAAATTGTAGGTCTCTGGAATGGATCGACAATAGAAATATCACAAACTCTAAGGGTGCGGAATCCACTTAGTATTTTTTTACGAGTATTAACAATAATCTAGAACGAGTAGAAGCAAGGATTAAACCAAAAGGATTACTTGTATTGATTAATAACTATGTATCTATCAATGCACGGTAAAGCAAAACCTTAAGAGGCAGAACTTAGTAAAACCTAGCCGAAGATGAGTTTATAACACACTCATATTCGTCTTTACAGTGTAGACGAAGTTATCTCAACTTCGCTCAAGGTTTTGTCTTCGCCTCTTATAAACACATCAAACATAAAGGTAAACACAAACATAACACATTGTTTAATACGACAAGACAAGCATTAAACTATAGACTACTGACTCAAAATGCATCAACAAAAATTAATAGTTATCTTTGCATTAAATAAAAGTAACAGACATAATAGCTTTAATAAAACTGATAGTTATCTTTTCATTAAATATAGTCACTAAAAGAATGTGGGTTTTTTTATTTCAAACATAAAAAGATAACAATAAGATAATTTTTTCCCCTATTTAACTAAATCAAACATAACCAATCCTAAAAGCAAAATCATTTTGAAACTTCATATTTTAGCATTTTTTGTGTTTGAGAATAGACAACATGTCTAAGTCTAAGTCAGCATACTCTTGCCTGATGCTGCTTATTATTATGATTGGAGGTTTGTTAATTAGTTCTTTTCCTACTTTGTATATTAAATCGGTACATATATCCAAAGGTGTTTTTCTAGTTATCATATAGTGTTCTTTATTTGTTTTCAGTTGGTGTCTCAGTGGTTGAAGGCGATATATGCTATGATGTTATTGGCTACGCAGGTTGTGAAAACCCTACTTGTAAACAAGAATGCGCTGCAAAACACCCTGATGGCAATGGACACTGCAAATTTTTTAGGGACCGTGGTACTTACGGATGTGAATGCTATTATAAATGTTGATGATATCTCAAAAACCAAAATACATTGTAGGTGAAAAGTTTGAGAGTTCAAGAAAAATAGTTTGTGTCCTTTCTAATAATAATATGAGTGATTAGTTTTTAGATTAATATGATTTGTCTACCCAATTATATCTGTTGCAATAAATAAATTTCCGTCTAAAATATCCTTTCAAAACTCACATGCACAAATTGGCTATTATTTAGACCATGTGTAGTGGATGGAGTTTCTATAGGACATTTTGCGTCATATGGCGCCATGCATAATTGGGGCTTTTTACCAAAAAAAAGTGTAGTGAATGGAACCTCTCTAATTTGTACTCAGATATTATAATTTAAATTAAATAATAATGTGAAAAAAGCGGTCTAAAAAATTAAGCAATTAATAGCCAAGCTCACCTAGTAATAAAAACCTAGATGACCCTAAACTAGACCAGTAACAACAGACAAATATACCTTTCGGGTGTAGTATAGCTAAAGAGAAGTCCGGGAGTATCGAATTCTAGAGACACTTATTGAATTGACGAAACTAGAACTAAAGGCTAATTAATTAATAATTAAGAAAATATTGTTTTTATAGTTTAATATATTTAATTTAAAACTTATAATAAATTAAACTAAATAAACTAGAAAAACAGATTACCGAATTTGAGACCTTAATTGTAAGTGCATGGATTTGGTGTCCGCAGCTGTTTGAATAGGATAGGGGTAGTTTGGTCTTTACACTTAATGTATAAAGGCTCATTCGCTAAGCATGTTTAGCGAATGAGGCCTCATTCGTTAAGACTAGGCTCATCCGTTAATGTAAGAGCCCATTCGTTACTACAGTGTAACGAATGGTAGCTCATTCGTTAAGATATACCCATTCGCTAAGGGTGTTTAGCGAATGGGCTATGGAAAGACCTTATTCGTTAACCTTGTTAACGAATGAGAGGTCTCATTCGTTAATACAGTGTAACGAATGAGACCAGCCTATAAATAGGCCTACCATAGTTAGTTTGCATAGAGATCTGTGCCATATTTATCCCCTGTAACGTTATGCTGTTGGATGCTCTCTAAATCCTTAATGTATTCATCATCCATGTAATGTAATCATCCTTTAATGTATGAACACGATCATTAACGTATCGATTTGCGACTAGATTCCTGGCTCGTAAACGCTCGTATAACATTTCTATAACTGGTATCAGAGCCGGAGGTTGCTCGTGATACGTACCAGTTCGTGTTCATCATATTTGTAATCTGTTTGATAAGATTTTGATGAATTCAGTGAACGATTGATGAATCTGATGATAGATTCAAGTTCCTGATGTAAATCCGATCATTCAAGTATAATTTGGTTGTGATTTGATGAAGATTTGATGAATCCGCCTTTGTTGGAGCTTGATTTTTTCCAGATTCTGGCGACTGTAACTGAATTTTCCGGCGATTCACGGTTTTCCGGCTACAGTAACCGTTTGAAGGATGATTCGTTAATTTAAATGTTCATTCGTTACGGAGATTTAACGAATGAGTTATTCCTTACAGTGTTTAACGAATGTAAAGCTCATAACCAATGAAATCTTATTCATGTACTGTTCATACGAATGAGGATGATTAACGAATGAGGGTGATTAACGTATGGAAGACATTCGTTAAAGGTTTAACGAATGTGAGTTTAACGTATGTGTACATTCGTTATGGGGGTTAACGAATGTAACCTTTTCGTTCATTGTCAGATGAATGAGTGATGTCAGACGAATGAGGATACCCGGATAACGAATGAAGAAGGATAATGTATGAGATTCTTAAAAAAAATAATAATAATAAAATAAAAAAAGAGTATTTTCGGAAAATTTTCTTAAACGAAATTTTTCGGGGATATTCCGAATATTCTGGATACTCTTCTTGCAAAGTTTGATGAAATATTTTCCGGCCGACTTTTCACACATATCGAGGGGCCGAGGGGGAGTAATCGACTAAGTGAACGAGAATTTTCTTGAAAATTTTCAAATAATTGTTCAAGACCTTGCCTAATTTGTCAAGAAATGGGGGAGATAAAAATTTCAAAGAGGTTATTCGATTGGTATCTTCCTACGTTTGCAAGGATTTCTTGAAAAATTACTGCAATTCAGGTGGTAATTCATGATTGCAAAGCTACGTTTGACTGAGTTCAAGACTGCTGTTGTTCTTCGATCGTGGATTGATTTGTTCGAGATTGAAACCTGACTATGTGGGATACGAGCGTCTGTCCGTTTACTTCTTTCTGAGGGACTTTGATCCTAACTATGTTGACTACGAGTTTTCGGCGGATTGCTTCTGTTAAAGGGGACAATTCTTGAATGGGTTGATCTTGTTGAAGAATATACGAGTCTTGTCATCTAGATTGAAGAATATGATCGTTTGGGGTTGATTAACGAAGGTTGGAAATCTGAATCATATATCCAAAACAGTAGCGCATCCAAGCGTATTGGTTGCCGAAGAGATTCAAAGAGTTATATTTTGGGATAGACGTTATCGAGAAAGTGAAGACCTAAGTGAAAGATATTGAGTGATCGGGTTATTCATGAAGATGGGTGACGAGGTTAAAACGTAAAGATATTTTTGCTTTACCGGTGCGACAGATAGCCGATGACATGCTGCTGATTGACTCGTTTGATCGAACCATATCATATGTCAGTTGGATGATCTAAATGATCACCTGGAGATGCTTATGTGAGGGGGAGATCTGATACGAGTAGCTACAAGTTGTTGTTTTGCTTACAAAAAGTTATATTTTGTCTGTTTGCACAAGCCCGAGAATCATCAGCCAAGGGGGAGGTTGGCTGTACGGCTGATGATATGCAGATAAAGTATTCACGGTTAAAGTATTCAACTTTAACGTATTTGTCGTTAAAGTATTCAACGCTAACTTATTGAAGACTAAAGTATTGGAAAGCATTCGACAGCTACGGGAAAGGGGGAGTCTGTAAGTGCACGGATTTGGTGTCCGCAGCTGTTCGAATAAGATAGGGGAAGTTTGGTCTTTACACTTAATGTATAAAGGCTCATTCGCTAAGCATGTTTAGCGATTGAGACCTCATTCGTTAAGACTAGGCTCATCCGTTAATGTAAGAGCCCATTCGTTACTACAGTGTAACGAATAGTAGCTCATTCGTTAAGGTGTACCCATTCGCTAAGGGTGTTTAGCAAATGGGCTATGAAAAAACTTTATTCGTTAACCTTGTTAACGAATGAGAGGTCTCATTCATTAATACAGTGTAACGAATGAGACCGGCCTATAAATAGGCCTACCATAGTTAGTTTGCATAGAGATCTGTGCCATATTTATCCTGTAACATTATGCTGCTGGATTCTCTCTAGATCCTTAATGTATTCATCATCCATGTAATGTAATCATCCTTTAATGTATGAGCACGATCATTAACGTATCGATTTGCGACTAGATTCCTGGCTCGTAAACGCTCATATAACGTTTCTATAACTGGTGCGTTTGCCGGGAGTTAATCGTGCTTAATCGTAAAAACAGATTTTTGATTGATCGGGTGTATTTATGAATTGTGAATTCAAATATGAGAAACAACTACCTAGGCATGTAATCTGAATTGTGACGGCTGACGTAGACTGTCGCAGTCTGCTCAAACAATTAATTTTTATTAACTTAAATACCTATGAGTACGGGAAAGTAAGGTCGTCTCTACAAGAACTTAAGGAAAGTGTTAATCTAATATTTTATGATTTTAACTAAATTAATTATTTAACTAAGGCGGACAGACGATGTCAAGCAATTTTGAAAAGTATTAATTAAACTAAAATGATTTCTTTTAATGATTTGTAAACAATATTAATTAAAGGGTATTCATCCTAGGTTCAGGTAATGTGATATTCAGTCTTAATTTCAGATTCACTTGACTTGATTGCGCAGTAATTACAAAACCTAATAGTTTGATTGTGATGACAAACGATAACTTAACTAGATTGTTAATACAATTGAACTCGATCTACCCAATTACCGATTTATGTTTTATGAAAACTAATTATGTGACAATAGTTAATGATTAATAGTCTAATGATACAAGAGCCTGACCCTAATGCGACACTCAAAGACCCCAATAGCAAGCTATTGTGCCAAGCCTTTTCCCATAAAAAATATATTAATATCAAATGGGCCAAATATTAAACTAATAAGAACAGATACCACACTTAACTTTAGCCTAAAGGCCAAGAAAGTATGCTTCCTCACCTCACCTCACCTCACCTCACCTCACCTCCTGGGCCGCTGTTTATGTAAGAACTCTATTCATCTTTGTATTCTTCATTTAGTCTATGTGGGACACCAAAGTTTTGCCTTTTGCTTTGGTTTGCTGCATCTCCCACCGCCCATAAAGCTACTCCACACTCCAAATCCAAATCCAGGTCCACAGCTCCCATTAGAGTGCACAAACCGATTTAAAACTCAAAACCTGTTTGGGTTAAAACCGGTTCAGTTTGGTCAACAAAATCAAAACCGGTTTACGATCGGTTTCGATTCGGGTTAAAACCAGTTTTTATCATGTTACGATCGGTTTCGGTTCGAGTTTTGATCGGTTTCGGTTCGGGGATTGACCGGTTTTTGCCCGGTTTTGGCCGGCTTCGTTCGGTTAACTGGTTTGGAATGTGTAAATGTGTAATGGGTTATGAGTCCGGTTTATATAAACAGGACCACCGGCCCATATATGAATTTGAAACTAAACCCGGTTTAGTCTTTTCTTCTCTCATTCCTTCCTCCCTGTGGATAACGCACCCTCAGTCTCACTTTAATTCTGCAAATTATTATTATTATTCCAAAACCCTAATCAGAAAATGTCGACTTCAACATCTTTACCAGCACCCATGTCGAAACTTCTGATTCGGATAAGGTAATTTTGCTACCTCTGATTATTATTATTATTATTATTATTAACTTGCTTTCTTCAAAATTTAGGGTTTTTAGAGATTTGTATTGTATGAAATTGTGGGTTTCAAGAATGAAGTAGACCATTATTATAATTTTAAACCACAGAGCTTATTTAGGTTGCAAATACAGGTTTTTTATTTATGTATTAAATCATATACAAAATTACAGATTTGCTTATTTTATATCTTAATATTTAGGTATGTTATGCTAGAAATCAGTGTTGCAATGATTAATTTTTGGCAAATTGATTTTATTAATCCCACCTTTTTGTCATTTGCTGATAATTGTGGTCCCCTTTTAAAAGAAAAAATTCTCACTGGACCTTCGTTAAAAAAAAAAAACTTAACAACGTTAAGTTTTAATTCGAATTTCGAACTGATGTTTTAGGGCCATCGGAAGGAGGATACGAGTCGATTGATGTAAAACTTAGCTCGAAACGGTGCTCTAAACAACGAAACAGTGGTTCAATTCGGGTGTTTGAACTTCCAATTAACAAAAATCAAGTAATTTGAAACACCGTTTTGAGATAAGTTTTACATCAATCGACTTGTATCCTATGAAAAGCCCTAAAACATCAATTTCAAATTCGAATAAAACTTAAAAATGTTAGATTTTTTTAGCAGAGGTTAATGAGAAGAAAATAAATTTAGAAGGTGGGACCTCCAACAATAATATTCTCAGTTGATTTGTTATGTTTGCATTTAGTTGTTTATGTTTGAAGTATATATGTGAGCATTCATATGGAATTTTTCAAAATTATTTTGAAAAATTACATATAAAATTTCCGGTCCGAATAATCGCTAGTCGGTACTCCACCGCCCGACTAGCTACCGGTGGCTTCTACAACTGATAGAAACCTATAAGATATATACAAAGAAATTATATAAATACCTTTGATCACATGTAAGGCGGTTTGATCATAATAATTGGGATGCAATTTTCACAATGTCAAATTTTATTGTATTTCAGATAGCACCAAAGCAGAAAATAAGGATTAAACTGAGGTCATACTGGGTACCTTTAATTGAGGATTCATGTAAGCAAATCTTGGATGCTGCTAGAACAACAAACGCGAAAACCATGGGGCCCGTTTCCATTGCCAACCAAAAAGAGAATATACTGTGTGCTTAAATCTCCTCATGTGCACAAGGATGCAAGATTCCACTTCGAGATCCGAACCCATCAACGGCTCATAGACATTCTACACCCGACTGCACAAACCATTGACTCGTTGATGCAGCTTGATCTTCCGGCTGGTGTCGATGTTGAGGTTAAGCTTTAGAAAGTATGTTTAAAATCCCTTTTTTGTTGTTATATGATTCCACTTGACGCTTTTGTGTAGTGAATTTGTTACATGTATCATTGTGTTGATCAAAGTGAAGATGTTTGGTCAAGTATGAAATATTTTGTAATGGCTTAACATTGATGGTTTCTATTTTTTTGATTTGGATTGCTTAGACCACAAGTCAAAAAATAGCTCTTAGTGTTGTAATTTGTTAAGTGATTAAATTGTGAGTTGAACTGATCATAGTGGATTATTGGCGCTTGTTCATTCGATAAAAGTGGTGGTATGTGTAACAAAGTGAAACTTTCAGTTTGAGAATTACAGTCTTTATTAGCCAGAATTTGATAATAAAGAACATGTTTTCTAACTGATAGCATGCAATATAAGAGGCTAAAAGCACCAGTCATGTCTAGAGGTGGGCATAAAACCCGGTACCGGACCCGAGCCGACCTGGTTTTACCCGACCTGCAGGTAGGAACCATGTTTCAGTTTCTCCCCAGACTCGCCAGAACCTATTCCACCTCTATCCAGTCAAAACCTAAACCCCACTAGATCAAAACCCGATAAAAACCCAAAAAAATCACTCGAAACCCCAACCATACCTGGAACGGCTACTACCCAACCTGGTATTTTACTTTTGTTGACCAAACACGAAATCAGTTCCTACCTGGTTCCAGCTCCTTTAAAAACCCGGTTTGCTCACCTTTTAGTAACAACACCCCTAGCCACGTCGCCCGATTTTGATATCACGTGTTTTAAAAGCGACCATTATTTATCTGATGTTTAATTTGAGTTGGCTTAAGTTGTCCTGTTGTGTAATTTTAATAAACCCGAATTAATTCTAATGTGAGGTTTTTTTTTTACCTAAGCAACTCATCTATTGATGGTCATTCCCACTTTGGTGGGATGTTAAAGTTGTTAAGAGTGTGAAAAAGGAGGTTACTTGTTCGATCCTTATATAGTGTAATATTTAGTGGTTTTATATATATATAAAATAATTAAAGAAAAAGAAACACCCTTATCTACTAATATGTAGTGTCTTCAAAGGAGTATTTTGTTAAGTGTTCTTCACTTTTGTAGAAAGATTCATGATGGTTAGCAACTATAATGTTAGTATATTATATTAAACAAGTTGCATGATCGTAACTTCAAGCATGCATATATAGCAAACATAGCACTAGTGAATAGTGATGTTTTGGCCATGTTTCTTCGATAGTTCGATGTAGGCAACGTGATGTTTGTTACCCAAATGGAGACGGTCAATCTAATGCGCATCCATGACCCTAGATAAGCTCCATCTCATGGTAGTGGCACGTCCACGGTCTGACCAACCATGAAGGTCCTGATAGATGACAACATTTGTTCGACTTTTTCATACTCTTTACCGTTTTTTCAGAAAACAACGTCAACTACTGGACTGAGGAATGACATGTTAGAAAACGTCAAAGTTGATCATTTTATCATAAGTATTTTCATACATTTTTTGTATCATTTTAAATAAAAAAAATTATGTCAAATACACATGTGACAAAAGTTAATTTTAAAAAACTTCCAAGGCTATGGATCATGTTAAACGATTCTTCTAACATTAATTTTGTCTAAATAGAATATTGGAAAAGATGTCGTGTCTTATAAGAGTCACCAAGTTGTATTAATAATAATCTTTATATATTGGCATATTGCATTTGTTTTAAAGTTTTATAATATATAATGTAACTCTAATGATGTGATAGAACATATATCGCCAGTTTTCACTCTGCAACTTGTATGTCAATTGTATTTTTGTATTTGTATCACATGTTAGTATTTTTTATAATGTATTATAAATAAGTTTCACAATATATAAACCAAATATTTGTCATCATCGTGTTTCACGCGTCTTGGATAGAAGACTAGATACCTATAGTCAAGTCAAAATTGTTAAAAACCACTATAATATTTAGAATGTAAGGTATAGCAATTGCAGGTAGATAAAGATGTGGATTTTTGTGGATCCTCTCCTTTAATTAGTGGTGTGGACAACCCTCACAGCCCACTTAACATTTCTTTAGGGAAAAATACACACTTGATGAATCATGTGACAAATACCTATACATTTTTAAGTAGAGAGAGAGAGTGGAAGAAAATAATATAGCATAAATGCATAAGCAGCTTGTATTCACGAGTTGATGGGTTGACCCCAGTATGAATTCAAACATGGCACAAACATGACCCAATTGAAACAAAAAAAAATTATTTAACTTCTTTCACATGCCCATGTTTAAACTATACCGATTTTTAAAAAGGACTTTTAGACTTGGGTATAAAAAAGTACCAAATACTTAAGTTATTACATAAAACGATTTTTAAAAAGTATGTACGTGTGTGTGTTAAATGGGTCAAACTACGAACCAGTCGGGTTGACACAAGCACAACCCCTCTCTCTTGTTTGAATTCCTAACAAATTTTCCGACTCTTGTTAGTTGCTATATACTTTCACGGTTAACAAATTCTACATGACCATCATGTATTGCTGAATAGAATACAACACGCTATCCTAATTCAACCTTGACTTGTGCCCCTTTAAACAAAACTAGAAACCACAAATTTCATATTTGTTTCATGTCATGTTAGAAAATTACACAGTAAATGCACCTACTATTATTTCCTATAGAGTTGTCAAAGTTGATTGCGTATATTTATGTCTTTGTGTGTATATGAAATTATGAATACGCATGTGTGTATTTTCATTAGAGGTTTATGACTTTAGCATGTTTTCAGACCCGGTTTGTGTGTTGACCCGGACGCCTTACCAAGTCAAAGGTCGGACCAACCCGGGAGGGCAGACCTGTGTTTGACTCAGATGGCGTCATAAATAATATAATTATATACATATATATATATATATACACACACAAATATATGGGATTAGGTTCACTTCAAAAGTGTTTCTTATTGTGAAAAGTGCAAGAAGTAATTACAACTAATCATAAATTTTCTTTTATTTATGGTTTATTTTAATAGAAGGGGCATCTTAATACAAAGTTTTTTTCTTATATGGTAAGTAACTTATGTGTGAGGTAAGTTACATATTTTCTGTTTTTTAATTTAAATATTTTTATAATATAACTAGTTTCATTTACCATAAAATAATCGATCTTCATAATTCCGTTTTATCAACAAATATAACTAAGTTACAAACTATTTTTTTCGTTAAAATTGTTTGTTTTTTGTATTTTTAATTTAAGATTAATTCGTTCATTTTAATTTTTCGAACTTAACCAAATTTAGGAAGACTTTCAACTTTATACTGAATTCGTAAAATCACATACACAATACATAAATGATCATACACATGATAAAATTTACACATACAATTCGAAATGTCACCTCCACAGTGTATATATATGAACCTATACATGATAAAATTTACACATACACAATTAGAAATACCACCTACATAGTACATACATGAACTTACATAACTACATACGATAAAATTTACATACACACAATTCGAAATACCATGGTACGTATATGGACCTGCACACGATGAAATATACACACACACAATTCGAAATACCACATACACAATACATATATAAACCTACACACTACAAAATAATTTTTTTTATTATTTACATTAAATTACATATAATAAATAACAGATTATGCTAATAACCTACACATGTAAAATTTTCACCTACACATTCATGATATCACCTACACAGTACATATATAAACTTACATAATATTACTTGTGTAAAATAGTTTGTAAAATAATTTTATGAATCACATTATTTATGATTTGAAGCAAAAGAAAAAAAAAAGAAAAAAATAACAAATTGAGTTATATCGTGATGTATTTTAATATATTTGAAACAAAAGAAAAAAAAATGAAGTCAAACCTTGGTATTAAATTCGGATAGGAGTATTAGGTTAGTATTAATCATTAAATGATATATTAGCAAATGTTTAGGGAATTCATTGATTGTAAACATTTGTTATGGTAGAATAAGACCAAAGTACCCATTTTCTAATAAAAAACCTTATAAATGAATTCTATATTTATTACAAGAATGCCATTATGATTATAAACCATAAATCAAACATAATCAACGACTCAAATTTATTTCTCGCACTTCTCACTGTAATATCACTTCTCGCAATATCCATCCCCCCCAACACACACACACATAGAAGAAATATATAATGAAAACACATTTGAGTTGTGAAAACCCGTAAAACACTATGTAACATCATTTTTTTTACACATGTAATATATGTTGTTACATTTAATATAAAACATCGAAAAATAAAAAAGAATTATTTTGCTATTTTTTAATATTTTTTACTAATTTTTATATATGTTTTCAGAAGAGAAAAAAAATTATATTTATGTTTACATTTTTTATTAGCTTTAATTGTGGACGACAAGATTCAAACTTTAATTAAAAACATATGATTGAGAATGGGTTTCTAGAGTTTTCACAACTCAAGTTGGTTTATTTTAACCTAACCCTATACATATACATACATACATACATACAGGGGAGATTTCAAATGAGAACCACTTTGAGTTTTAAGAACTCGAAAGAACTCAATGCAACAATTTTTTTTACACATGCGTAATATATGTAGGTTACATATACGTAAATAAATTACAGAATTTTTTATGCACCGAGTCGACTTTTTACATATGTGTGACAAACGTTAAAATTAGTGTAATCGCTTACATATTTATTCTCTCTCCTCCGTTGATTTTTTAATCAGATTTAATCTCAACAACATAATCTAATCCATTTAATTAAATGTGTGGCCAAGAATAGAGTTCTTAAGTTCTTAAAACTCAACAATGTTCTCAAAATATTCCTCCCCTATTATATACAGAAAGGTTCAAATAAAAATAAGGATTTTCCTATGAATAGTAAGAACAAATTGATTTTTGGCATGTGGCATTACAACCCATGGTGAAAGAACAATTATACGAAACTATGCCGGTTATAATGGAGAAAAAGTAATTCTAGGAAACTATGTCGGTTTTTGGTAATTTTAAATCTTAACCATTGATTAACATAATCCAATGGCTATGATTTATTCATAGTCTTCCTAGGAAACTACTTGTTTTGCGGATAACCCTCCCATATATATATATATATATATATATATATATATATATGAATGCTCATGTACAAAATAATTTTAACTTGAAAACATAGGAAACAATACGAATCACCAAAAATGAGGCGTAGGAAACAAAATCAACTAAAATACCAATCTACATAAACAATGCTTTATAATAACAAAGAAAAAAAACCTAATAGTAACAACAAAAAACCTAATGGTACCAGAACTAAAACAAAGCACTGGTCGTCTTTGTTACATTTGTTACGGTACCAGAACTAAAACACAGTGAGTCTACGCGAATTCGGCCGGTTTCCATCACGTTCATTACGATACCAGAACTATAAAGAAAAATGATATTCAGTCCGTTATTGTTACAGCACCGAAAGTAAAACGAAAAAAAAGTAAATGCCTTGACTTATATGATTCCGTCAAGTAACCCGATGGGGGCTTGGCGACACCAAAGCTCTCAATTGTATTATATATTAATAATTCTACCCTGAATACATGATCATTTATATATGTGATCGTATTTCTCAATCTTTGAACATCTTTAATAATTTATCGTCATTCTGTATGATTCTAGAATTGTAGTTTTTTACTTTTGAACAATTGAAAACGGGAGGCCCAAGTGAAGGATGAAGCCACGCCAATGGTACGTCACTAGCTGACAACCGGGTGACGTCAAACACTCCGAAATTCAAAATTCCACTCTGTAAACAGATTTTTAATTGTTAATAACATGTGTCATTACGCGTTTAATTAACTTTCAGAATTTTAAAAAGTTGGCAACATTCTCGCACCACATGCAGGTTTTTATTTTATTTTTTATTATTTTCGTTAAACCGCAAATTTCCATTAAAGTAAAAGCGAAACTCCCTCACTACCAAGAAGCTAGAAAGGGCTAGCCGATACATTTAAAAAGCAATTACACAACTAACACTTTCCATTTAGTCTAATCTACGTTCGAACCTCTAGCCAATTTTTAATCTATAAGAAAGTTAATACTTTGATGTCTCCAAAAATATTATCAACCTTGATCGGTTTATTTATCAAAGATAAAATTATTCCATACACCAACAAGCCACTATAATTTTAAATTGCATCAACTTCCTTTTATGCTCAATATCTGGAATATGCTTATGAATTTCAAAAACATCTTAAATCGAGAACATCGTATATAATAAGGGGATTTTAGCAATTAATTATTAATTTTTAATAAAAACCAGTTATTTTAGCCGGTTAGGTTAATAACCGAAACCGCTTAGACAAGTTAGAGATTTTCTACTCAAAAACCATAAACGGTATTGCCATTAACCAGCTTGACAAATAACTAGTTAATGCACTCATAATTTAGACCCAACTAATTAAAGCTGGTACAATAAAAATAAAAATAAATAGAACGGCAGGCCAATTTTACTCGTACACTCATGTACAAATATAGTTTATGCTACATTTAATAGGGATAAAAGGCCAACCTACCATTTTTTTGTTGTATTTTACCAAAGTTGAATCATTAATCTCTCATTTTATATCTTAACCACCTAACCGCCCTGAAATAAAAATGGCGGCCAACCTACCACGTATCATTCTTCAGAAAGATTATCACAAAATATCATGTTTTGTTTTTTTTTTATTCTTTTGTCACGTAAGTTAATTAGAATCAATTATGTACGGAATGATTGAACGGCTTGACGTTTGGTTACGTGTGGAAAAAATAAGAGAGATAAACACAAAATTCAAAATAGGCATCTAATCCATTTGACCAATTGACAGGCGTTACATTTCTTCACGTAATTGCTAATTTTCTTCCAACCAATATGTTAACTCTTGAAGGGTTATTCATCTCTTCCAAGTTTGTTTGCAGTTAGTTCATATAAATTTCCCCCAACTAAGATATCAGTTTATTGGATCATTCAAATATATATTCAATGGCATCTGCTTCAAGTTCGTTCATTCAAAAGAGCTTCAAATATGACGTATTTTTTAGTTTTAGGGGTGAAGACACCCGTAAAACTTTTGTTGATCATCTTTATTATGCTCTTAAACAAAAGAGCATCGAAACTTACAAAGATGATGAGAAAATCAAGAAAGGGAACCGGATAAGTGATGAGCTTATTGGATCCATCGAAAACTCGAAATTTTACATCATTGTTTTCTCCAAGAACTATGCATCTTCAACGTGGTGCTTGGACGAGCTTGTAAAGATTATGGAGTGCCAGAAGGCGATAGAGCACACTGCTTACCCCGTGTTTTATGACGTGGAACCCACTGAAATCCGAAAACAAATTGGGGCGGTTGGAGAAGCATTTGCCAAACATAAAAATGAAGATGCTGGGAGATGGAGAGAGGCTCTTCAAAAAGCAGCCGGTCTCGCTGGGTGGGAGTTGAAGAATACTCTTGATGGGTAATTTGTTCGTGCTATATTCTATATTTTCCGTTCCTTTCTAGCTAATCTATGTTCAAAAGGCTCCTGTTGTATTGTTGAATTATAAGTCAAATTTTATTCTTTGAAAGATTGAACATGAAAGACGTGTATATACTGTGCTATCAATTTATGATTGTATGGTATGGATTTGAACTTAATTGTGTCACTTCTTTAACAAACAGGCATGAAGCTAAATTTATCCAAAAGATTGTTGACCAGATTTCACTAGAGCTACGATTGATTAATTCCAGTGACGATGCAAAATTAGTAGGTATGGAGACACGTGCAAAGGTTATAGTTTCATCTTTAGAAAGTGGTTTTGATGATGTTTGCATGATTGGAATCAAAGGGATGGGAGGAAGTGGGAAGACAACTCTAGCAAGAGCGGTTTATGATAAGATAGCCATTTGGTTCGAAGGTACAAGCTTTGTTGAGAATGTAAGAGAAGTTTCAAAAGAGTCTTTATCTGGTTTCAAGAAATTGCAAAAACAGATTCTTACAGATGTGTTAAATGATCAAAGCATCGGAGTAACAAGTGTTAATTCGGGAAAAAATATTCTGAAAAAGATGTTGCGTAGTAGAAAGGTTCTTCTTGTTCTAGATGATGTTGATCGTATCGACCAGCTTGAGGCGTTAGCAGGTGAGCCTAATTGGTTTAAATCTGGAAGTAAAATCATCATCACAACAAGAGATGAGCAAGTGTTAGCAGCTCACCGGGTGAACTTTATTCATGAAGCGAATTTGTTATCACACGAGGAAGCAATATGCCTGTTTAATAGGTATGCATTTGGGGGAGAGACTCCAATTCGAGGTTATGAAGAGCTATCGGGAAAAGTTGTGCATTATGCTGCTGGTCTTCCATTAACAGTTAAAGCTCTAGGTTCATTTCTTTGTGGTAAAACTGAGCATGAATGGGTAGATGCCCTAGAAAGATTAAAAAAAATTCCAGAGAAGCAAACCTTTGAAAAATTGGAACTAAGCTTTGTTGCTTTAGAGAATGATCATAAAGAAATATTCCTAAATGTTGCATGCATATTAAAAGGTGAAATGAAAGAAGAAGTAATCAGAATACTTGAAAGCTGTGGATTTTATGCTCAAATTGGTCTAAGGGTTCTTGAGCAGAAATCTTTGATAACCATTTCTGGTAATGATCGTGTGTCCTTACATGACCACGTTGAAGAAATGGGCAAGAGTATTATTCGTCGTTTACACCCTACTAAACCTCATAGACATAGTCGATTATGGATTGAGAAGGAAATTAAAGATATATTGGTTAAGGACATGGTAAGGTTTAAGTTTATTTGTAAAGAAGAATACTAACATTTTTATTTGTCATGAACTAAAAAAAAATCATGCTTCTACTTTTTTACTTACAGGGAACTCAAGCAACAAGATACATAAAACTACGGCACGGGGATCTCCATCCAACTATCATTATGAAAGGTCTTAGAAACATGAACGAACTTAGATATCTTTACGTGAATAATAGATCTTTCTATCTTCGTAAAGGTCATAATGATTTTTTAAATAGCAGTTGGAAATTTGATGAAATTTACCAATACTTACCAAATTCTTTACGATTTATACATTGGTATTATTACCCTTTTTGGAGTTTACCTAAAACATTTGAAGCAAATAATCTTGTTAGCTTGGAAATGTGTTTCAGCAACATTTCTGAACTCTGGGAAGATGGAGAAAGTAAGGTAAAATGAAGGTTTACAAGTTGTTTTTCATTATGCATCATAGTTTATATTTGTCATTATAGTGATATTCATATATTTTTTTGTTTGCATATGATAGGTTCTTAAAAATCTCCGATTCCTTAACCTCAGTTCTTCAAAGTTAAGAACCTTGAACCTTGGACTGACTCCAAATATAGAGAGGTTAGAACTTGGTGGATGTAATGACTTCGTAGAACTTCACATGTTTATAGAATTTTCAAATCTCAAACTGATCGACCTCCATTGCTCTAAGTTGAGAAACATTAACCTTGGTATGGCACCACATCTTGAGAGTTTAGATCTTGGAGGATGTAATGAGTTTGTAGGATTTCAATTACCCGTTAAATGTTCAAACCTTAGATTACTTAACGCTACTTACTCAAAGTTGAAAGCCTTAGACCTTGGGTTGACTCCACATCTTGAGAGGTTACATCTGGGAGGATGTAATGACTTTGAAGAACTTTACATGCCTGTTGAATGCACAAGCCTTAAATTACTTGATCTTCGTTGGTCTAAGTTGAGTAACCTTAATCTTGGGCTAACACCACATCTTGAGAGATTAGATCTTCGAGGTTGTAATGAATTTGTAGAACTTCAAATGGATACTTTATGTCAAAAGCTAAAATCACTCGACGCACGTTGGTCTAAGTTGAGTAGCCTTGACCTTGGGCTGACTCCACATCTCGAGAGGTTAGATCTTGGAGGGTGTAATGATTTTGTAGAGCTTCACTTGCCTGTTGAATGTCCAAACCTCAAAATACTTGACCTTCGTTGGTCTAAGTTAAGTAGCCTTAACCTTGAACTGATTCCACATCTTGAGAAATTATATGTTGGTGGATGTAATGACTTTGTAGAACTTCATATGCCTAGAGAATGTCTAAAGCTCCGACTCCTTAACCTCAGTTACTCAAAGTTGAGAACCTTTGACCTACATTTGACTCCGCACCTTGAGAGATTAGATCTTCGAGGATGTAATGAGCTTGTAGAACTTCTCATGCCATTGAAGTGTCAAAAGCTCAAAATACTAGACCTTCGTTGGTCAAAGTTGCGTAACCTTAACCTTGGGCTGACTCCACATCTTGAGAGGTTAGATCTTGGAGGATGTAATGACTTTGAAGAACTTCACATGCCCATTAAATGTCCGAAGCTCAAGTTCCTTAACTTGAGTTATTTGAGGTTGAGAAGCTTTGACATTGGGCTTACTCCACATCTTGAGATATTAGATCTTCGGGGATGTAATGACTTTGTAGAACTTTATATGCCCGTTGAGTGTCCAAAGCTCAAAGTACTCGACATTCGGTGGTCAAAGTTAGGTAACCTTAACCTTAGGTTGACTCAACATCTTGAGAGATTAGATCTTGGAGCATGTAATAATTTTGTAGAACTTCAAATGCATGATGAATGCCCAAAGCTCAAATTCCTTAATATGGCTTATTCAAAGTTGAAATCCTTTGACCTTGCGATGACTCCAAATATTGAAAGGTTAGACCTTAGAGGATGTAATGACTTTGTACAGCTTCACATGCCTGTTGAGTGCCCAAAGCTCCAATTAATACCTCTGTTGGTCTAAGTTGAATAAACTTAACCTTGGACTTACTCCACATCTGGAGAAATTAGATCTCACAGGATGCAATGATT
The DNA here is from genome assembly GCF_021521415.1 of Bidens hawaiensis. NCBI lineage: Eukaryota > Viridiplantae > Streptophyta > Magnoliopsida > Asterales > Asteraceae > Bidens > Bidens hawaiensis. The sequence goes on along the minus strand of NW_027499714.1, from coordinate 37,371 downwards.
TTATGAAACTTGATATGTCTAATGAAAGTCCATCAAAGCTTGTATTCCTTAACCTTGGTTATTCAAAGTTGAGAACCTTTAACCTTGGTCTAACTCCACATCTCGAAAGGTTAGATCTTGGAGGATGTAATGATTTTGAAGAACTCCACGTGCCAGTTGAATGTCCAAATCTTAAATTCCTCAACTTAAGTGGTTCTAGGCTGAGTAACCTGAACCTTGGGCTGACTCCACATTTGGAGATGTTAGATATTAAAGAATGTAATCATCTTGAAGATATAACTTTGTCAATTAAAGTGATCAAGCATCTTCCAAAAAGCATATGGATGTTGAAACATCTAAAATCTCTTGAACTTAAATCAGGTTTGCTACTAGAGAAGTTACCTGATGACCTTGGTCAATTAGAATGTTTAGAGAAGCTAATCATAACAGAATGTAAACATTTACGAGATATTCCAAACAACATCTGTAAATTGAAATGTTTAAAGTATTTACACCTCTCTCATTGTATTGGGGTTGAGAAATTGCCGGAGGAACTTGGACTTTTGGAATGTTTAATAGAGTTAAATATAGAAGGTACAAGCATAAGTCATCTTCCACAGAGCATTTTTCCATTGAAAGGTTTGCACATTATTGGGTTTACTGGCATGGTGGATTAACTTTGTAGACCCAAAGGAGCCAATTGACAAATAACCATTGTAACAAGTATGCTCTCTGGTTCCTGATAATAATTTCTTCTTCATGAATTTTTTAATTTTTATGACAAAAAATGTATTTTCAGGCAAGAACTAAGTAATACACTACTAGCAACAAATATAGGATGTCTACAATAACTGAAACCAGGTAAACTTGTATATCTTTTTTTTTTTCATTTGAAATTGTATGTGTGTTACAGTTAATCCTAACATTGAATAATTTCCTGCAATCTCGAATTGTGTGAAGCACTTGAAATATGTATCATTAAAATGTTGCTTAGAATGTTAAAGAATTTAAACTAATTATGATAAGTTTGTGTGTAGGTTACTTTTTTGGTCGAAGTTGAATAAACATGAGTAGAGGATTGGGTAGTAAAGCAAAGAACAAGGGTAAGATTATAACACATTAAACTTAAGGGATTGCGCCTGATGAAGTGTGAATTCTTGAGGATTGAACTGTATTTTGCTAAATTTTTTTTTTGTTGAGTTTTTATTTTTCTTACCTCCTAATGGTTTTAGTTGGTGTTTTTGTATTCAAATGGTCTAAATTACTCATAAAAAGTCATCATTAAACAAGGTGAAATGGCATTGTGCTTAGTGAAAACCATTTGTTTTTCTTTTGAAAGACACCTTTAAGTAGAAATAGTAACTTATGTTGGTCTGTAAATAAGTTACAACTTTGAAAGAAAAGAAAAAAAGGATAACATTTATATACTTCAAAAATATTGTGTGCCTTATAAATTACAACTAGAATAATTACCCGCACTTGGCTACTGATGTGCCACTAATTGTAGTTAAAAGATATAGTATGGGGAATGCGTGCTATGTTATTTCATAACTGTGACCACTTGATGAGTTACCAAAAATGCCCCCAAGTTTACATAATTGTATGTGGTTAATACAGTTTTTGTACTTATTTACTACCTCAGCAAGGTGATGTAAGTTGAGCATCTGCATGTCTTTTTCAAAGTTGCTAATGTTCAAAAGGGCATTTTGCATTGTAAAAGAGTGTCCTAGAGTTGTACGTTGTTGTTGATTGGTGCTGCTGATGTTCAAAAAGTGTTTGCAGCCTTAGAATACGTGTTCTTCTACGCCTTCATTCTTTTGCTAATTTGCATGATTCACCCTTATCTGATATGATATGTGTTAATTAGTATCTATTGTTTGTGAGGTTGTTTGGTAGTTGTTTCTTCGAGTTGTCTCTTTGGCATGATTCCTTTAGCGTTAGGTCTGGATGGAGTAATTGATGCTTGTCTTTTTGCTCCACTAACATAGGTCCTCCCGACCTTTTTCATGGTAGGTTGTAGTGATTAGCATACATGGTATGCCTCAGATTGCGAAAATATAATTCGGTATTAGTTATGGGTCTATTGGTCGGTGCATCCTTTCTTGTTGTGATCACATCTTTGCAATTGATGTTGAGCTTTTCAATAACTGCTTCATTGAAAAATACGGCTTTTGTACTAGAGTATTCATTTGCAATTAGTGTATTACACAATACTAGTAGTTGTTCGGGTAGTTTTAGTATGTTTATGTCAAGGGTAATTAGGTCAGTGTTGTGTTTACTTACATGCATTTTACTCTGAAATCTTCTCATGGTCCTTACACTTGCAAAAAAAAGTGGTATGTGCTGACGTAGTACCACAGGCGGTTTATGTCAATGACAGCGATTATAGATTGACATGTGGCTTTGATTGGCTACAATTTTAAAAAGTATTAGTGATTCAGTGCTTGAGTTATAATTTGATAACTTTAAATTGGATATGCATCGTGCTGTTATGCGCCTGCCTTGATAGCAGATCGCTGAGAGTGATTACTAGATTTGCTTGCATGATTGTGAGTACAGGCCTATTTGTTTGAACCCGAGGGAGTGATATGCGTGAAATTACCGTTTGTATAGGCTGTTATAACCTTCTGCGTGATTCCATTGTGTTACCAATATGTAGAAATGTGTTTGTACATGCTGGTAAAACGTTTGTATATCTTGTATTACCAATGTGTTGATTCAAATCATGTATTATAAAAAACCCCAATCGTTGAGTGCTATGATGAATGCAGAAACTGCCACCACCAATAACAATATCAATGGAAAGTTAATCACTATAAATACAAAGAAGACCATAATCACCATTAAAATTAACGATGAACACAGTAAGGATGTAGTGTGGTGTGTGGGTATGCATAAAAAGCATTGATTTCTTTGATTTCACACAAAACCAGGTTTTAATATAAAATGATTCTACTAAGACTAAACCACACACATATAAGCAATATCTGTCTTATATGTAGAATCGTATTGATAAGAATTAAGTATCGATCCATGGACATGAATGATTTCTAATAATTAATCTTTGTTCTAAATTAACAGAAGGTAATAATCAGTTAGGGGTGTTTTTAAACTAAATCTTTTTAAGTTATAATAAAATAAAATAGGTGAACAAGTAGATGGATTTTAGACGAGAAAATCAATATATAAAGGTTACCATCTAAATCATGAATTCACTTAACTCTTCTTTGATTATTAATATTATGAATATGTGATTAAATTGCTTTAATAATATAAGATAGAATAACCCCTCATTCCTAAGTGAATCACCCTATGACATAAAAGAAAGTAAAATGCATAACTTCATGTCTATCACGAAAATGTCAATTTAAGTAAGCAAGTAGTTTTAGTAAAGTATAAAGATTAGGATTGACTTCGATTTTCAAATACTAATCCTAACAACTTTGGGTGATTATAGTTTAGTCATACAACCTCCCCTTGGTTTATTTTAAGTAGACTATAATTACACATTCCTTTAACATATGATTTAACTAGCATTGCAGCCTAATCAATCGTATTTAACATTGTTGTTTTAGAATTACCAAGACTAGAGAAATTGATCATAGCATGTATCTCATCTTTTCAAAGTACAACACAAGGAAATATATTTTGGATAAAATATCAAGATTTTCTTTTTAGCATTCCTAGTTGTCCAGGTGCATTAAATTCTTGTCCATCGTACATATGATGACTTAGCATGGGGGAGTGGTGGGTGTGACATGGGGGTATGTTTTAGATGTCAGATGCTTATATTTTTGTCTTTTCTTGGGAGGGTGACCACAGGGGGCGTGCTACATGAGACACGGCTCCGTGTTAGCTTCATCAAATTCTGTCTTTATTTTGAAAAGGTGACCACGGGGGTGTGCTAGTTGAGACCAACCCCTTGTTAGCTTCATCAGAATTTGTCTTTTCTTTGAAAGGTGACCACAGGGATGTGCTTCTTGAACAGGGAGGTGTGTTAAATTGGCTAATACATAATTTCTTCATTTTTTCTTCATTTTTCTTTGTTTGAGGCTGGCATAAACTTGAAAATAGAAATTAACATAATAAGTAGCTATTTGAACTAGATAATATAATAAAATATAGTATTTTGGAGATTTTTTGATGCTTAAAAAATGTATATTTTTATATACATCAGGATGCCTCCCTCAAGTTGATATAAAGCAAAACCAGTGGTATATGAGGTATGCTGGTGACGTAACCAAAAACTTCATCTTCAAGAAGCATTTTGCTCTTAAATGGTGATTTCTATATGAAGTCGTACTTTAGCGCCTTTCCAATAAAACCACATGATAAGATCAAACTCACATAACGATTCAAACCTTGTGATTAAAGGTCTTAGGTATACTTTTTAAGTATACATATTGGAAGATTTGTGTGAAGTAGGTGATCCCTCAACTTATCAACTTATAGGTGAATTGCAGTTTACCTAAGGCTTCTCACTTCTCAGTGCTTGCCTCTCTTCTAGTTGTCCATGTCAAATCCTCATTATCAAAAACAGGGTATTCATCCATCGTCCAATTAACCACTCTTTACCATTGCCGATGTCATCCAATGATACTGGATCAAGGACCATATTTGCATCTCGTCGATTCTTAAGCGCGCATCTTACTGTATTTAACAAACACTAGATCATGCATGTTCTTGTGTTCTAGTCAGTTTGTTTTCTTTAAATGGATTTGTTAAAAATGATAAATAGTAGATACTATAAAAGAATAAGCGAAGAACATACACAAAATTTAAAGGTTGAACTATTTACATGCTCAAATGTGCTCCCGTTTCTTTCAAATTCTGATGCACTACATGCCAAACTAAGCACCTTAATAGATAAGTGTTTCATGTTTGAGATCTCCTTTCTTCTATAATTTCCACCATTCAGCTGTTAAAGATCATTAACTCAACACTTTTTATATACACCAAAAGTGGAGCTATTTTTATCTTATATATGCTCTTTTTGCAACTGCTAAACCAAAAACTCCCTTCTGGTTGACCCAGTAGATCATCTCCACCACTGTCAAATCTTGTTTTGTCTTGCTAGGGACAAACTTTTTAATGCAATCAGCCAGTTGACACTTCCCTGGGTTTCTCAATATCCTCACTGTATGTTGCTCTTCATTAAAATAGGTCTAGAGACGTATCTATAGCTTCTAATCTGATTTTGTGGGATTAACCTTAACCGGTACTGATCCATCAGAGTGTTAGTACATGAAATGTGACAAGTGCTGGGTGTTGAACCAACAAATCATTTAGTCTTTATAATGAGGCTTATATGTTAATGCATGTATACAAGGAAGTCAAGGATGATGAGTGGGAGCCAGATGAGATAAAAAATGAGAAACATACAAGTTAACAAATATCGAAGTTTTATATAATTTACTATAAAACGTTTACAATAAAGTGGCAGGCAAACGGGCAACAAGTTGCGCCGCAACCCAAGTTAATGAAGTTAACAAATGAATGAAGGAAACAAGTTAATGAGAAACATACAAGTTAACAAGTTAATGAGAAACATACAAGTTAACAAATATCGAAGTTAACAAATGAAGGAAACAAGTTAATGAATGTGTTTGTGTGCACATAAGAGGCTCATTCGTTAGATTAGACATGGAAGTATGGAAGGCATATGAATAACGAAAGGAGAATTTCAACTAGCGAATGAGCATGCTGATCAACTTAACGAATGAACATGTTCATAACAAATGTGATCTAAGTATAAATATGTATCATTTAGTTTCATTTGTTTAGTTAGTTACAAGAGTTACGAACAACCGATATTTTACGAGACACCGTATTGTACCGAAACTCTGTCGAAATTTTTAATGAGCTTTATCGAGTTATTATTTACATCTTGTGTACGTGCTCGGTCATTTTCGTTCACCGATTAGTAACAAAACGCATCGAAACAAACACTGTGCGTTTCAGTTTCTTAGATCAATATCGAGTTCATCGATCCTCATCGGGAAAAACAAGTGTCTTTATACAAATAATGCCTGAAGAAAATGCACTAACAAACTCCCCTTTGGTATTAGTTGTACGTCTCCAATCTTTATCAACATCAATCTTGTAAAAACAATCAGCATCTTCATTCTCCCTTAACTCGAATACTTTGCCATGCCTTAAATTCACCATCTTAAGTTCACACTTCCTCAATTTTTCTACAAAATCTACACATTTGAGATATGGGGTTTCGAAATACCCATTTTCTTTGAGAACCATCAAGTAAGTTGAGTAGAAAATGAGGTGCTGAAGTTAAAGAATAAATTGGGTAAATTTAGAAATTCATCTTTTCTACTCAATGAAATTATTGAAGTTAACAGCAATCACCAAAAGGGTGGTAAACCTGGTTTAGGGTTTGTTGAAATCCCTCCTCCTTTTCAAAATGATTACACCATACGACCAAACACAGTAGATCTAAAAGAAGTGGAAATTAACTATCCATTGACAGTAGATCCTCCTGTGGCTGTTACTAAGGTTAAAATAATCAATGAGGATAAAGTTCAACCAGTTGATCTAAAGACGACTATTAAGAAAAAAAACAAATTGTTTAACTCTAAAATCTTATATTCAAAGCAATCTGGTTTTATCTCAATCTGATGATTTTATAATTGAAGATTTGGTTAAACCAGTGGTGGTTCACAAGAATGAAAATATACCTTGCGAAAATCATATTCTTTGTGAACTACAAACTGCTGAGAAATCAAAAACTGGTAAACCAAAACGATTGTTACACCAAGGACATTTGAGAAGAAAGTTGTTTCTAAAAAGATATCAACATCATTTTCAAAACTGAGTGTTAAGGGTAAAAACTGGAAAGTTTACAAGTTAAAAGGTGTTGAAAAGATGTTTGCTGATGAGCTCTTGTTAAACCTTAGTGTGTTGAAAAGATGTATGATTGTGATCAATCGATTTTTTGTGCTTGTGATGCATTAGGGATGCCTATTGTGGAAATGACAAAGAGAAAAATCAAAACCCCAAAAGGAATCTAAAACAGTGTTGTCAATAGAACAGATTTGTCAAATCTACTGGTTCTGATGTATTGGAAAATTTTGCACAGTGTTTGTAACACCCCGGCTTTAAGCGGAATACGCCCGGGTGTAACGTACAGATCACTCATAAGCTCGTAATGCTATTAAAGCGACAATAATTATATTTATTTCATTTCATTAAATCGCAAATACACAATTTGGCATAAATCAAATAACAATACAATAACTTTGAATTTCATTAAGATATGTTTCTAATAACCTAATGGTCCAACTATCTAGTCTTCAATCCTTAAATTAAACTTCAACCGGCAGCACGTCAGCACGTTTAAAATAATATATTTTGTCAACAATAATGTTGGTGAGAATTCATAAAGTTTTGCATATGTATATAATACGAAAAGTGTAAAATTCACAAGTTAAGATGTAATGTCTCAATCACAAAGTAAAAGAAAAGTAAATACATGATATTCTTGTTTGCTTGACATAAGTCAAATCTACTAAGGAACCCCCGTTCGCCGAGCTACTTGGAGTATAGATAATGATAATGATACCGCCATTTATTAACAAAAGTTGAAAAATGGGCGGCGCAGGTACATCCCGTCGGACCCTCCCACTTTGCATTTGAGTATGTGTGTGAATCTCTTCCACCAACAAAAGTAATAAACAACTAGCACATAACCACATAATTTACATAATAGATTCATCACCATACAAATTCTCAAGGCCAAACGACATCATTCAATCAATCTCTTTCCCTTGAACATGCCTTTGGGTGAACCATGTATTGAGCTAGACTTGGAATACTAATTTTCTGATGATTATTAATGTGGAAAACATTTAAACAAGTTGCTCAACTCTTTCGCTTGGCTGGATCAGATTTGAGGGAGAAGCAAGATGCGCGCGTGTGTTTTGTGTTTTGAGAGTGTAGGTGAATATGGGAGGGATTGGGGTTTTAGATAATGTTTATGGCTTTTATATGTCCATGCTCATGGGTTCTAGCCTATTTACTACTTCAAACCCATCTCTCTCTTAACGATTTAGGCCGTCCAAACCTCTTGACGCTCGAACTCGTTCGCAATTTGCCCGGAAAATGCTCGCTCGTTTTTTCGCTCGATTGTAAACGAGCCGCTCTGCTTGGTTCGGTTTGTAAACGAACCAAGCAACGAGCAAAGGTCTGCTCGGTTCGGTTCGGCTCAAATATTTTTAATTTATTTTATATATAATTATATATGAACAAATATATAAATATATAGACAACACACATAAAATATAAGTATACAATTTTTTAAACCTTTAAAAAATTTTCCTATTCCGTCAATTTTATAGTTTTATTAGTTCGATTTAGGTTTTCAGAATACTAAAAGTTTGTTTACATGTTCAATATCTCACTTCAAACTTCTTTCTCCTAACAATTTACAACCTATTATACGTTTGTCTAAAAACTACTAATTTGTGTACAAAATATACTATTTACAACCTTCAAACTTGTTTCTTATTGAAATTTTTAAAGTGAAAAAGAAATAAAAAACGCTCGAATTCGCTCGATGTTCGATCGGAAAATGCTGGGTTCGATTTTGGCTCGTTTCGTTTTTCGCTTAGTTCAAATTTCAGTCGTTCGGTTCGGTTGTAAACGAGCCAAGCAACGAACAAGCTTTCGCGCGGTTCAATTCGGCTCGTGAACAACACATGAAATTCCTCAAGCCCAACTTACATTTATCCACTAAAATGAACAAAATCTTAAATAACAATAATAATTTTATTATTACCTCTTAAATATACGGATGTTACAATATGAGAAACATGTGCCACGTGCCACATAGGCGCACCAACTTTTAAAGTGGATGTTGGTGGTGTGTGTGCGGATAAAAACTTGGTGTAAACTATGTAGTCGATACCGTCGATATATCAGTGATATATCGGTTATCGGTCCCTTGGCGATATATAAGTCAGAATATCGGTTCAGAATACCGGGTACCAACAATATCATGATATTGACCGATATTTGAATGATACTGGACTAATATTTGACCGATATATCACCGATATTCCCGATATCAATGTTTTAAGTCTTAATTATCAAATTTTAGTGTTCAATATTATTGTTTTAAGTCTTAATCAATTCTTACTTGCTACGATTGTTAGTGTTTTGCAATTTGCAAAATGTTAATTTGTTAATGGTAGGAGACTATACTGAATTATTAGTATTAAATTGCTATATATATGAATTTTACATGACGTTAAAATTACCGATATCCCACCGATATCTCAGTACGATAACCAATATCTACGATAACCGTGTAGAGAATGTGAAATATGAATTGGGTAAGTTTTGTGTTTTCTAGTTTTCAATGCATTTTATTAATTTCTTTAAGATAATTAATATTAATATTTGTAAACTATTTGTCATTTGAAATCAAACACGTGTAAAAACCGTCTGCATGACAAAAAATATTTTTTTTAAACAACTCTGTTTCCATTAATATTAATATCAGAACATTTAAACAACAACAATAATAATAATTTTACCAACCATAATAACAATAACAAACAAGATTGGGTGATTTTGGATGGTGGTGTTCCCTTAATGATGCAACTTATGTGGCGCACCTACCAGGCCCGGGCCACTTACTTAACCAAACAAAACTTTTTATTAAATATAAGCTTTTTTTTTAAAAGCTTATAACTAAAAACTTTTAAAAACTCTTTTATCAAACATACCTTTAGTGGTCCCGAGTCAAAACCTGCTTTCACATGGTTGAATGCATTAATTGAAAATCCATTGCATTTATTGAAAATCTTTAAAATTCGTTGCATTTATTGGAAATCCTTTAAATCCGTTTTTATTTCATCATTTTAAATCTTATAAATTTTCATAATTTGTATTTTTAGTTTCTTTATATCTTTTTTCCAACTTCTAGAATTATATTCATCAATGTAAACTTCAAATTTTCTATTTGTTTTAATTTAAATCCTCACAAAATTGCATCTATTTGTAGTATGTTATAATTATTAGGGGTGTTCTTCGAGTTTCGGGTTCTTCGGGTTGAGTTCTTCGGGTTTCAAAGTTTTAAATCTTAACCTGAAACTCAATCCAAATCTCTCACGGGTTTTTCAGGTTTGGGATTTTTCTGGTTGGGTTAATCGGGTTTCGAGTATCCTAGAAAATGAAACTAAAAACAAAAAAAAACTTCAATGCTAAAATTAAAACAACATATTCTTCTTTGCTCGTAACGCAAATAATCAAATAATAAACCAACATAACTTGATAAAGTCATAAAACAATTAAAAAGAAGAGTAACTAAGTAACCAACTCGAACCATAATCTTCTTCAATCAGACGTGATTTGGTTGTTCGATTAAGATTGCTATTAGTAATAAATGGAAAACATAAATTAACAATAAACAATCGATCCATAATAGTTGGAATGACAACAGTCGATTAAGCTCAAATTATGATAACTTTAGTGACTAAAACTAAGCATATTATATCTAAAAATATATTTAATTTCAAAACTAAAAGTTTATTTGGGTTTTTTGGGTTAACCCGAAACTTATAAATCAAACCCGAGAACCAACCCGAATTACTTCGGTTCGGGTTCGGGTTAGTATTTTCTCGGGTTCGGGTTTTTCGAGTCGGTTTAGTTCGGGTACGGGTTTTTTCGGGTTGGGTTTCGGGTTTTGGGTAAAAGTGACATCCCTAATAATTATATTTTACCCTTTTAAATAAAGAATTATTTATTAAATAGTTTTGTTTGTAAAAATATCTATTATATATTGTAAATCCATTATTGGTAACATAGTTATTAAAATTGTAGGTCTCTGGAATGGATCGACAATAGAAATATCACAAACTCTAAGGGTGCGGAATCCACTTAGTATTTTTTTACGAGTATTAACAATAATCTAGAACGAGTAGAAGCAAGGATTAAACCAAAAGGATTACTTGTATTGATTAATAACTATGTATCTATCAATGCACGGTAAAGCAAAACCTTAAGAGGCAGAACTTAGTAAAACCTAGCCGAAGATGAGTTTATAACACACTCATATTCGTCTTTACAGTGTAGACGAAGTTATCTCAACTTCGCTCAAGGTTTTGTCTTCGCCTCTTATAAACACATCAAACATAAAGGTAAACACAAACATAACACGTTGTTTAATACGACAAGACAAGCATTAAACTATAGACTACTGACTCAAAATGCATCAACAACAATTAATAGTTATCTTTGCATTAAATAAAAGTAACAGACATAATAGCTTTAATAAAACTAATAGTTATCTTTTCATTAAATATAGTCACTAAAAGAATGTGGGTTTTTTTATTTCAAACATAAAAAGATAACAATAAGATAATTTTTTCCCCTATTTAACTAAATCAAACATAACCAATCCTAAAAGCAAAATCATTTTGAAACTTCATATTTTAGCATTTTTTGTGTTTGAGAATAGACAACATGTCTAAGTCTAAGTCAGCATACTCTTGCCTGATGCTGCTTATTATTATGATTGGAGGTTTGTTAATTAGTTCTTTTCCTACTTTGTATATTAAATCGGTACATATATCCAAAGGTGTTTTTCTAGTTATCATATAGTGTTCTTTATTTGTTTTCAGTTGGTGTCTCAGTGGTTGAAGGCGATATATGCTATGATGTTATTGGCTACGCAGGTTGTGAAAACCCTACTTGTAAACAAGAATGCGCTGCAAAACACCCTGATGGCAATGGACACTGCAAATTTTTTAGGGACCGTGGTACTTACGGATGTGAATGCTATTATAAATGTTGATGATATCTCAAAAACCAAAATACATTGTAGGTGAAAAGTTTGAGAGTTCAAGAAAAATAGTTTGTGTCCTTTCTAATAATAATATGAGTGATTAGTTTTTAGATTAATATGATTTGTCTACCCAATTATATCTGTTGCAATAAATAAATTTCCGTCTAAAATATCCTTTCAAAACTCACATGCACAAATTGGCTATTATTTAGACCATGTGTAGTGGATGGAGTTTTTATAGGACATTTTGCGTCATATGGCGCCATGCATAATTGGGGCTTTTTACCAAAAAAAAGTGTAGTGAATGGAACCTCTCTAATTAGTACCCAGATATTATAATTTAAATTAAATAATAATGTGAAAAAAGCGGTCTAAAAAATTAAGCAATTAATTGCCAAGCTCACCTAGTAATAAAAACCTAGATGACCCTAAACTAGACCAGTAACAACAGACAAATATACCTTTCGGGTGTAGTATAGCTAAAGAGAAGTCCGGGAGTATCGAATTCAAGAGACACTTATTGAATTGACGAAACTAGAACTAAAGGCTAATTAATTAATAATTAAGAAAATATTGTTTTTATAGTTTAATATATTTAATTTAAAACTTATAATAAATTAAACTAAATAAACTAGAAAAACAGATTACCGAATTTGAGACCTAAATTGTAAGTGCATGGATTTGGTGTCCGCAGCTGTTTGAATAGGATAGGGGTAGTTTGGTCTTTACACTTAATGTATAAAGGCTCATTCGCTAAGCATGTTTAGCGAATGAGGCCTCATTCGTTAAGACTAGGTTCATCCGTTAATGTAAGAGCCCATTCGTTACTACAGTGTAACGAATGGTAGCTCATTCGTTAAGATATACCCATTCGCTAAGGGTGTTTAGCGAATGGGCTATGGAAAGACCTTATTCGTTAACCTTGTTAACGAATGAGAGGTCTCATTCGTTAATACAGTGTAACGAATGAGACCAGCCTATAAATAGGCCTACCATAGTTAGTTTGCATAGAGATCTGTGCCATATTTATCCCCTGTAACGTTATGCTGTTGGATGCTCTCTAGATCCTTAATGTATTCATCATCCATGTAATGTAATCATCCTTTAACGTATGAACACGATCATTAACGTATCGATTTGCGACTAGATTCCTGGCTCGTAAACGCTCGTATAACATTTCTATAACTGGTATAAGAGCCGGAGGTTGCTCGTGATACGTACCAGTTCGTGTTCATCATATTTGTAATCTGTTTGATAAGATTTTGATGAATTCAGTGAACGATTGATGAATCTGATGATAGATTCAAGTTCCTGATGTAAATCCGATCATTCAAGTATAATTTGGTTGTGATTTGATGAAGATTTGATGAATCCGCCTTTGTTGGAGCTTGATTTTTTCCAGATTCTGGCGACTGTAACTGAATTTTCCGGCGATTCACGGTTTTCCGGCTACAGTAACCGTTTGAAGGATGATTCGTTAATTTAAATGTTCATTCGTTACGGAGATTTAACGAATGAGTTATTCCTTACAGTGTTTAACGAATGTAAAGCTCATAACGAATGAAACCTTATTCATGTACTGTTCATACGAATGAGGATGATTAACGAATGAGGGTGATTAACGTATGGAAGACATTCGTTAAAGGTTTAACGAATGTGAGTTTAACGTATGTGTACATTCGTTATGGGGGTTAACGAATGTAACCTTTTCGTTCATTGTCAGATGAATGAGTGATGTCAGACGAATGAGGATACCCGGATAACGAATGAAGAAGGATAATGTATGAGATTCTTAAAAAAAATAATAATAATAAAATAAAAAGAGTATTTTCGGAAAATTTTCTTAAACGAAATTTTTCGGGGATATTCCGAATATTCTGGATACTCTTCTTGCAAATTTTGATGAAATATTTTCCGGCCGACTTTTCACACATATCGAGGGGCCGAGGGGGAGTAATCGACTAAGTGAACGAGAATTTTCTTGAAAATTTTCAAATAATTGTTCAAGACCTTGCCTAATTTGTCAAGAAATGGGAAAGATAAAAATTTCAAAGAGGTTATTCGATTGGTATCTTCCTACGTTTGCAAGGATTTCTTGAAAAATTACTGCAATTCAGGTGGTAATTCATGATTGCAAAGCTACGTTTGACTGAGTTCAAGACTGCTGTTGTTCTTCGATCGTGGATTGATTTGTTCGAGATTGAAACCTGACTATGTAGGATACGAGCGTCTGTCCGTTTACTTCTTTCTGAGGGACTTTGATCCTAACTATGTTGACTACGAGTTTTCGGCGGATTGCTTCTGTTAAAGGGGACAATTCTTGAATGGGTTGATCTTGTTGAGGAATATACGAGTCTTGTCATCTGATTGAAGAATATGATCGTTTGGGGTTGATTAACGAAGGTTGGAAATCTGAATCATATATCCAAAACAGTAGCGCATCCAAGCGTATTGGTTGCCGAAGAGATTCAAAGAGTTATATTTTGGGATAGACGTTATCGAGAAAGTGAAGACCTAAGTGAAAGATATTGAGTGATCGGGTTATTCATGAAGATGGGTGACGAGGTTAAAACGTAAAGATATTTTTGCTTTACCGGTGCGACAGATAGCCGATGACATGCTGCTGATTGACTCGTTTGATCGAACCATATCATATGCCAGTTGGATGATCTAAATGATCACCTAGAGATGCTTATGTGAGGGGGAGATCTGATACGAGTAGCTACAAGTTGTTGGTTTGCTTACAAAGAGTTATATTTTGTCTGTTTGCACAAGCCCGAGAATCATCAGCCAAGGGGGAGGTTGGCTGTACGGCTGATGATATGCAGATAAATTATTCACGGTTAAAGTATTCAACTTTAACGTATTTGTCGTTAAAGTATTCAACGCTAACGTATTGAAGACTAAAGTATTGGAAAGCAATCGACAGCTACGGGAAAGGGGGAGTCTGTAAGTGCACGGATTTGGTGTCCGCAGCTGTTCGAATAAGATAGGGGGAGTTTGGTCTTTACACTTAATGTATAAAGGCTCATTCGCTAAGCATGTTTAGCGATTGAGACCTCATTCGTTAAGACTAGGCTCATCCGTTAATGTAAGAGCCCATTCGTTACTACAGTGTAACGAATAGTAGCTCATTCGTTAAGGTGTACCCATTCGCTAAGGGTGTTTAGCAAATGGGCTATGAAAAAACTTTATTCGTTAACCTTGTTAACGAATGAGAGGTCTCATTCATTAATACAGTGTAACGAATGAGACCGGCCTATAAATAGGCCTACCATAGTTAGTTTGCATAGAGATCTGTGCCATATTTATCCTGTAACGTTATGCTGCTGGATTCTCTCTAGATCCTTAATGTATTCATCATCCATGTAATGTAATCATCCTTTAATGTATGAGCACGATCATTAACGTATCGATTTGCAACTAGATTCCTGGCTCGTAAACGCTCATATAACGTTTCTATAACTGGTGCGTTTGCCGGAAGTTAATCGTGCTTAATCGTAAAAACAGATTTTTGATTGATCGGGTGTATTTATGAATTGTGAATTCAAATATGAGAAACAGCTACCTAGGCATGTAATCTGAATTGTGACGGCTGACGTAGACTGTCGCAGTCTGCTCAAACAATTAATTTTTATTAACTTAAATACCTATGAGTACGGGAAAGTAAGGTCGTCTCTACAAGAACTTAAGGAAAGTGTTAATCTAATATTTTATGATTTTAACTAAATTAATTATTTAACTAAGGCGGACAGACGATGTCAAGCAATTTTGAAAAGTATTAATTAAACTAAAATGATTTCTTTTAAAGATTTGTAAACAATATTAATTAAAGGGTATTCATCCTAGGTTCAGGTAATGTGATATTCAGTCTTAATTTCAGATTCACTTGACTTTATTGCGCAGTAATTACAAAACCTAATAGTTTGATTGTGATGACAAACGATAACTTAACTAGATTGTTAATACAATTGAACTCGATCTACCTAATTACCAATTTATGTTTTATAAAAACTAATTATGTGACAATAGTTAATGATTAATAGTCTAATGATACAAGAGCCTAACCCTAATGCGACACTCAAAGACCCCAATAGCAAGCTATTATGCCAAGCCTTTTCCCATAAAAAATATATTAATATCAAATGGGCCAAATATTAAACTAATAAGAACGGATACCACACTTAACTTTAGCCAAAAGGCCAAGAAAGTATGCTTCCTCACCTCACCTCCTGGGCCGCTGTTTATGTAAGAACTCTATTCATCTTTGTATTCTTCATTTAGTCTATGTGGGACACCAAAGTTTTGCCTTTTGCTTTGGTTTGCTGCATCTCCCACCGCCCATAAAGCTACTCCACACTCCAAATCCAAATCCAGGTCCACAGCTCCCATTAGAGTGCACAAACCGATTTAAAACTCAAAACCTGTTTGGGTTAAAACCGGTTCAGTTTGGTCAACAAAATCAAAACCGGTTTACGATCGGTTTCGGTTCGGTTAAAACCAGTTTTTATCATGTTACGATCGGTTTCGGTTCGAGTTTTGATCGGTTTCGGTTCGGGGATTGACCGGTTTTTGCCCGGTTTTGGCCGGCTTCGTTCGGTTAACTGGTTTGGAACCGGTTTTGGTGGAGAAAATTGCAAACCGGTTCCGAACCTACAGTTTCAATTGGTTCCAAACCGGTTTCTACATAATTGGTTTCAAACCGGTTCAATTTTCGGGTCGATTCGGTTACACTAATTTGCCCACCTCTAGCTCCCATTACACTAATTCCAGCTATGTTTATCTTAAACTGATAGCCTCTATTAATTATTAAGGAAGTTGTTTCTGCATTTTAAAAAGTGAAAGTATAACAAAAGTGAGTAGATATATTGTTTTATGAATAAATGAAGGATTATATTAAGTCTCCAACAACCAAATTTACATGACACAATCAGTGCGCAATGGATACGCTCCAACGCTCATTTTTGTATAAAGAAGGCAAGTAAAACTAGGATGTGTGGCATAATAAGGGTAAAGTTAAAATGCAGATTAGGAAAAAAATGAGAAGTGTGAGAAGGTTTGTGGCGTTACCAAAAAAATCTCTCAAAAAATAATAGAAAAATTATAACTCAAAATATAAATAAATAACGAAAACATTTAAAAAACCAAAATGTTTCCCCCGTCATTCCCCTTCCAAAAATAAAAGCGACAAAAACACACAATGCCGAAAATGAACAACCAAGACAATGATACAACCGATTTTTTAGTTAATCATAAGTTACCTGAACCCGAGACAATGCCGCTTTTTTATTTTATTATTTTATCAAAACCGGTTAGTACCCGGCCCGATTAACCGGTCTAAGCGGTTATTCCCCACCAAAAAACACGGTTAGAAAATTAACCGGTTATTGGTTAACCGGTTAACCAATTTGTGCACCTCTACCCCGAATTGGGGAACACAAGTGGACAGTTTTGATCCGGCCCAATAGTACCTATCTTAGGCCTATACAAAGTGGATAATAGCTTGGCCCAATAATTTCTGTAATTCCTTAATCCTTTAGACAGCCCACACATAAAAAAGTCATATTTATCAAATTATTCCCAAAATTGGCCCATTTAAAAATACAATCCCACCTGTTTGTACTTGCACAATATTTTAGCAAGAATAATACAAAAGAAGCCTACAAATCCCTAAACATTGAAAGTACAAGCTCAAAATCACCATCTCTGGCTTCGTTGACTATCATTAACAATTTGGTCACCGTCTGGTTAACCTTACAACTTCTATATTCCCTTTTACATGTTCTTTCAAGAAGCTACTCATGATCCCCAATTCAAGCCATGTCCAAAACTTCTCATGACTTAAGTAACCAACTTAACTTTAAGAACATTTGATCAGTATGACTTTCAATTGCAACCACCATTAGAATAAACACACAAACAAATCCAACACACACATTCATCACAAGGAAGCAATGATCCTCGCTCGGACTGATGACATAGAAACCAACGCACTCACAGCTACCCTAATATTATGTACAAGTCAAGTTCCCCAAGAATAATAGTATTTTTAGCTTGTGGTTATAAAACTGTGATAGTTTCATAATATAAAAGCGCCAAGTGCCTAAGAAAGACCAACTATGGTCCAATCGATGACTAAACCCATGTGTTGATGAAGTTGAGGGGTTTGCTTCACTAATTAATAACTGCTTCCGTTGCTAAAAAGTTTAAACCGTGGCCTTCTTCAATTGGTCTTCACTTATAAAAGGCCCAAGAGAAGGCAAAAATTGAAAGGATAACAGACATAGCGCACTTGGCTTAATGAAAGCAGTCTTGTCTTTCATTTGATAATAGCTTACTCATTGATAAAACACCGATTATACTGTCACGTGAATCATGACATAATACTCGTACCTAGATATGTGTTCCCGTTTGTAAGTAAGCGTGTAAACGAATAGAACGATTGAAGAAAAGACCTAGTTGTAATGTGTAATGGGTTATGAGTCCGGTTTATATAAACAGGACCACCGGCCCATATATGAATTTGAAACTAAACCCGGTTTAGTCTTTTCTTCTCTCATTCCTTCCTCCCTCCCTGTGGATAACGCACCCTCAGTCTCACTTTAATTCTGCAAATTATTATTATTATTCCAAAACCCTAATCAGAAAATGTCGACTTCAACATCTTTAGCAGCACCCATGTTCCCATTATGCAATTCATCCTCAATTTCATCAAAACCCAGCTTTTCTGCCGTCCCGTTTGTTCCAAAGATTCAGTTTCAATCGTCCCGGTGTTCTTCAACCAGAGTGTTTGCAGCTCCTGAAGCTTTGGAGGCGGAAGATGTTCAATCGTCGACGGTCATCGAAACTTCTGATTCGGATAAGGTAATTTTGCTACCTGTGATTATTATTATTATTATTATTATTATTATTATTATTATTATTATTAACTTGCTTTCTTCAAAATTTAGGGTTTTTAGAGATTTGTATAGTATGAAATTGTGGGTTTCAAGAATGAAGTAGACCATTATTATAATTTTAAACCACAGAGCTTATTTAGGTTGCAAATACAGGTTTTTTATTTATGTATTAAATCATATACAAAATTACAGATTTGCTTATTTTATATCTTAATATTTAGGTATGTTATGCTAGAAATCAGTGTTGCAATGATTAATTTTTGGCAAATTGATTTTATTAATCCCACCTTTTTGTCATTTGCTGATAATTGTGGTCCCCTTTTAAAAGAAAAAATTCTCACTGGACCTTCGTTAAAAAAAAAAACTTAACAACGTTAAGTTTTAATTCGAATTTCGAACTGATGTTTTAGGGCCATCGGAAGGAGGATACGAGTCGATTGATGTAAAACTTAGCTCGAAACGGTGCTCTAAACAACGAAACAGTGGTTCAATTCGGGTGTTTGAACTTCCAATTAACAAAAATCAAGTAATTTGAAACACCGTTTTAAGATAAGTTTTACATCAATCGACTTGTATCCTATGAAAAGCCCTAAAACATCAATTTCAAATTCGAATAAAACTTAAAAATGTTAGATTTTTTTAGCAGAGGTCAATGAGAAGAAAATAAATTTAGAAGGTGGGACCTCCAACAATAATATTCTCAGTTGATTTGTTATGTTTGCATTTAGTTGTTTATGTTTGAAGTATATATGTGAGCATTCATATGGAATTTTTCAAAATTATTTTGAAAAATTACATATAAAATTTCCTGTCCGAATAATTGCTAGTCGGTACTCCACCGCCCGACTAGCTACCGGTGGCTTCTACAACTGATAGAAACCTATAAGATATATACAAAGAAATTATATAGATACCTTTGATCACATGTAAGGCGGTTTGATCATAATAATTGGGATGCAATTTTCACAATGTCAAATTTTATTGTATTTCAGATAGCACCAAAGCAGAAAATAAGGATTAAACTGAGGTCATACTGGGTACCTTTAATTGAGGATTCATGTAAGCAAATCTTGGATGCTGCTAGAACAACAAACGCGAAAACCATGGGGCCCGTTTCCATTGCCAACCAAAAAGAGAATATACTGTGTGCTTAAATCTCCTCATGTGCACAAGGATGCAAGATTCCACTTCGAGATCCGAACCCATCAACGGCTCATAGACATTCTACACCCGACTGCACAAACCATTGACTCGTTGATGCAGCTTGATCTTCCGGCTGGTGTCGATGTTGAGGTTAAGCTTTAGAAAGTATGTTTAAAATCCCTTTTTTGTTGTTATATGATTCCACTTTGACGCTTTTGTGTAGTGAATTTGTTACATGTATCATTGTGTTGATCAAAGTGAAGATGTTTGGTCAAGTATGAAATATTTTGTAATGGCTTAACATTGATGGTTTCTATTTTTTTGATTTGGATTGCTTAGACCACAAGTCAAAAAATAGCTCTTAGTGTTGTAATTTGTTAAGTGATTAAATTGTGAGTTGAACTGATCATAGTGGATTATTGGCGCTTGTTCATTCGATAAAAGTGGTGGTATGTGTAACAAAGTGAAACTTTCAGTTTGAGAATTACAGTCTTTATTAGCCAGAATTTGATAATAAAGAACATGTTTTCTAACTGATAGCATGCAATATAAGAGGCTAAAAGCACCAGTCATGTCTAGAGGTGGGCATAAAACCCGGTACCGGACCCGAGCCGACCTGGTTTTACCCGACCTGCAGGTAGGAACCATGTTTCAGTTTCTCCCCAGACTCGCCAGAACCTATTCCACCTCTATCCAGTCAAAACCTAAACCCCACTAGATCAAAACCCGATAAAAACCCAAAAAAATCACTCGAAACCCCAACCATACCTGGAACGGCTACTACCCAACCTGGTATTTTACTTTTGTTGACCAAACACGAAATCAGTTCCTACCTGGTTCCAGCTCCTTTAAAAACCCGGTTTGCTCACCTTTTAGTAACAACACCCCTAGCCACGTCGCCCGATTTTGATATCACGTGTTTTAAAAGCGACCATTATTTATCTGATGTTTAATTTGAGTTGGCTTAAGTTGTCCTGTTGTGTAATTTTAATAAACCCGAATTATTTCTAATGTGAGGTTTTTTTTTTACCTAAGCAACTCATCTATTGATGGTCATTCCCACTTTGGTGGGATGTTAAAGTTGTTAAGAGTGTGAAAAAGGAGGTTACTTGTTCGATCCTTATATAGTGTAATATTTAGTGGTTTTATATATATATAAAATAATTAAAGAAAAAGAAACACCCTTATCTACTAATATGTAGTGTCTTCAAAGGAGTATTTTGTTAAGTGTTCTTCACTTTTGTAGAAAGATTCATGATGGTTAGCAACTATAATGTTAGTATATTATATTAAACAAGTTGCATGATCGTAACTTCAATCATGCATATATAGCAAACATAGCACTAGTGAATAGTGATGTTTTGGCCATGTTTCTTCGATAGTTCGATGTAGGCAACGTGATGTTTGTTACCCAAATGGAGACGGTCAATCTAATGCGCATCCATGACCCTAGATAAGCTCCATCTCATGGTAGTGGCACGTCCACGGTCTGACCAACCATGAAGGTCCTGATAGATGACAACATTCGTTCGACTTTTTCATACTCTTTACCGTTTTTCAGAAAACAACGTCAACTACTGGACTGAGGAATGACATGTTAGAAAACGTCAAAGTTGATCATTTTATCATAAGTATTTTCATACATTTTTTGTATCATTTTAAATAAAAAAAAATTATGTCAAATACACATGTGACAAAAGTTAATTTTAAAAAACTTCCAAGGCTATGGATCATGTTAAACGATTCTTCTAACATTAATTTTGTCTAAATAGAATATTGGAAAAGATGTCGTATCTTATAAGAATCACCAAGTTGTATTAATAATAATCTTTATATATTGGCATATTGCATTTGTTTTAAAGTTTTATAATATATAATGTAACTCTAATGATGTGATAGAACATATATCGCCAGTTTTCACTCTGCAACTTGTATGTCAATTGTATTTTTGTATTTGTATCACATGTTAGTATTTTTTATAATGTATTATAAATAAGTTTCACAATATATAAACCAAATATTTGTCATCATCGTGTTTCACGCGTCTTGGATAGAAGACTAGATACCTATAGTCAAGTCAAAATTGTTAAAAACCACTATAATATTTAGAATGTAAGGTATAGCAATTGCAAGTAGATAAAGATGTGGATTTTTGTGGATCCTCTCCTTTAATTAGTGGTGTGGACAACCCTCACAGCCCCACTTAACATTTCTTTAGGGAAAAATACACACTTGATGAATCATGTGACAAATACCTATATATTTTTAAGTAGAGAGAGAGAGTGGAAGAAAATAATATAGCATAAATGCATAAGCAGCTTGTATTCACGAGTTGATGGGTTGACCCCAGTATGAATTCAAACATGGCACAAACATGACCCAATTGAAACAAAAAAAAATTATTTAACTTCTTTCACATGCCCATGTTTAAACTATACCGATTTTTAAAAAGGACTTTTAGACTTGGTTATAAAAAAGTACCAAATACTTAAGTTATTACATAAAACGATTTTTAAAAAGTATGTACGTGTGTGTGTTAAATGGGTCAAACTACGAACCAGTCGGGTTGATACAAGCACAACCCCTCTCTCTTGGTTGAATGCCTAACAAATTTTCCGACTCTTGTTAGTTGCTATATACTTTCACGGTTTCACCAGCTTAAATATTTTATCTAAATGTAAGTGAAGAAGGTACTTACTTGCCTCGTTAAAGAAAGGCACTCCGAACTTTTGTAATTATAGCCCTAATTTAAAAAACATCTTGCTTAAAAAAAAGAACCTTGATTGTGTGGAAAATCCTTTAACAAATTCTACATGACCATCATGTATTGCTGAATAGAATACAACACGCTATCCTAATTCAACCTTGACTTGTGCCCCTTTAAACAAAACTAGAAACCACAAATTTCATATTTGTTTCATGTCATGTTAGAAAATTACACAGTAAATGCACATACTATTATTTCCTATAGAGTTATTCTTTTTTCCTTTAATCAAAGTTGATTGCGTATATTTATTTGTGTGTATATGAAATTATGAATACGCATGTGTGTATTTTCATTAGAGGTTTATGACTTTAGCATGTTTTCAGACCCGGTTTGTGTGTTGACCCGGACGCCTTACCAAGTCAAAGGTCGGACCAACCCGGGAGGGCAGACCTGTGTTTGACTCAGATGGCGTCATAAATAATATAATTATATACATATATATATACACAAATATATGGGATTAGGTTCACTTCAAAAGTGTTTCTTATTGTGAAAAGTGCAAGAAGTAATTACAACTAATCATAAATTTTCTTTTATTTATGGTTTATTTTAATAGAAGGGGCATCTTAATACAAGGTGTTTTTCTTATATGGTAAGTAACTTATGTGTGAGGTAAGTTACATATTTTCTGTTTTTTAATTTAAATATTTTTATAATATAACTAGTTTAATTTACCATAAAATAATCGATCTTCATAATTCCATTTTATCAACAAATATAACTAAGTTACAAACTATTTTTTTCGTTAAAATTGTTTGTTTTTTGTATTTTTAATTTAAGATTAATTCGTTCATTTTAATTTTTCGAACTTAACCAAATTTATGAAGACTTTCAACTTTATACTGAATTCGTAAAATCACATACACAATACATAAATGATCATACACATGATAAAATTTACACATACAATTCGAAATGCCACCTCCACAGTGTATATATATAAACCTATACATGATAAAATTTACACATACACAATTAGAAATACCACCTACATAGTACATACATGAACTTACATAATTACATACGATAAAATTTACATACCCACAATTCGAAATACCATGGTACGTATATGGACCTGCACACGATAAAATATACACACACAATTCGAAATACCACATACACAATACATATATAAACCTATACACTACAAAATAATTTTTTTATTTTATTTACATTAAATTACATATAATAAATAACAGATTATGCTAATAACCTACACATGTAAAATTTTCACATACACATTCATGATATCACTTACACAGTACATATATAAACTTACATAATATTACTTGTGTAAAATAGTTTGTAAAATAATTTTATGAATCACATTATCTATGATTTGAAGGAAAAGAAAAAAATAACAAATTGAGTTATATCGTGATGTATTTTAATATATTTGAAACAAAAGAAAAAAAAATGAAGTCAAACCTTGGTATTAAATTCGGATAGGAGTATTAGGTTAGTATTAATCATTAAATGATATATTAGCAAATGTTTAGGGAATTCATTGATTGTAAACATTTGTTATGGTAGAATAAAACCAAAGTACCCATTTTCTAATAAAAAACCTTATAAATGAATTCTATATTTATTACAAGAATGCCATTATGATTATAAACCATAAATCAAACATAATCAACGACTCAAATTTATTTCTCGCTCTTTTCACTGTAATATCACTTCTCGCAAGATCCATCCACCCCCCAACACACACACACACACACACATAGAAGAAATATATAATGAAAACCCATTTGAGTTGTGAAAACCCGTAAAACACTATGTAACATCATTTTTTTTACACATGTAATATATGTTGTTACATTTAATATAAAACATCGAAAAATAAAAAAGAATTATTTTGCTATTTTTTAATATTTTTTACTAATTTTTATATATGTTTTCAGGAGAGAAAAAAAATTATATTTATGTTTACATTTTTTATTAGCTTTAATTGTGGACGACAAGATTCAAACTTTAATTAAAAACATATGATTGAGAATGGGTTTCTAGAGTTTTCACAACTCAAGTTGGTTTATTTTAACCTAACCCTATACATATACATACATACAGGGGAGATTTCAAATGAGAACCACTTTGAGTTTTAAGAACTCGAAAGAACTCAAAGCAACAATTTTTTTTACACATGCGTAATATATGTAGGTTACATATACGTAAATAAATTACAGAATTTTTTATGCACCGAGTCGACTTTTTACATATGTGTGACAAACGTTAAAATTAGTGTAATCGCTTACATATTTATTCTCTCTCCTCCGTTGATTTTTTAATCAGATTTAATCTCAACAACATAATCTAATCCATTTAATTAAATGTGTGGCCAAGAATAGAGTTCTTAAGTTCTTAAAACTCAACAATGTTCTCAAAATATTCCTCCCCTATATATATACAGAAAGGTTCAAATAAAAATAAGGATTTTCCTATGAATAGTAAGAACAAATTGATTTTTGGCATGTGGCATTACAACCCATGGTGAAAGAACAATTATACGAAACTATGCCGGTTATAATGGAGAAAAAGTAATTCTAGGAAACTATGTCGGTTTTTGGTAATTTTAAATCTTAACCATTGATTAACATAATCCAATGGCTATGATTTATTCATAGTCTTCCTAGGAAACTACTTGTTTTGCGGATAACCCTCCCATATATATATATATATATATATATATATATATATATATATATATATATATATATATATATATATATATGAATGCTCATGTACAAAATAATTTTAACTTGAAAACATAGGAAACAATACGAATCACCAAAAATGAGGCGTAGGAAACAAAATCAACTAAAATACCAATCTACATAAGCAATGCTTTATAATAACAAAGAAAAAAAAACCTAATAATAACAACAAAAGAATCAAAATCAGCAACAAAATAATAATAACAAATACTTATAATAGCATAAGAAAAAAAACTAATAATAACAACAAAATGTAACTCAACAAATACCTATGACGTCTCATAATCGTAAATCAACAAATACCAACAAAAAATAACAGCAAACAACTACAAAAACAAACGTAACAGTAACAAGAAATTGGTTTTCACTGTTTTCATTTTTAAAAATAAAATGTGTTCGATCCTGAAACTATACATATATATATATATATATATATATATATATATATATATATATATATATATATATATATATATTATAATTTATATATATTGTCAAAATGTTCAAAACGTTTTGGGGGAAATTAAAGCGTTAAGTTATTTGTGGGTTTGTAATAGGTCTAAAAATTTGGGTCTCACGTGGGAAAGTTGTGAGAACCTTTGATTTTGTTGGGCTGTAGGTGGTTTTTGTGTCGGTTTTTGTTTGGTGGTGTTGTTCTTGTCTCGATTTAGTGACTTATTAGTTCGGCTTGTTTTTTCTAATAAAGTTTTTTGTTTAGTCGTTCAAAAAAAAATTCAAACGTTTGATGTAACACCCACAAAATTTTTGGTACAAATTTGACAAGTTTATAAAGTTAAAAGATTAATTATTCATGAGATAAGTAATGGGAAATATTTGGTAAAGAAAAGAAAGCATTTTTATGCTAAGAAAATAAGTAAGGAAAACTCCATCCCACATGGAAAGTGGGAAAGAAATGAAATCACTTTATAAGGAATGAATTGTCCATGGAAATGTTCTTGTATGGCTAACCACTCTTACTAGTCCTAGCAGAGAGTGCGAAGCACCCGACGCGCACGGACTCGGGCACGGGTGAAGGGCGATGGGCGCAATGTGGCGCTTTGATGGCGCACTTCGCACGCTCGCATCGCCGTGAGCCGCATAAGGGCCGCTTTAGTATTTTTTGAGCTATGATCAAGATGTGACAAGCTACCAAAAGATCAGGGACTAAAAATGAAAAGATTTGAAATTTTGCATCTTCGCGATACGCGAAGAAGAATCGAGTTGCATCTTCGCGATACGCGAAGATGCAGGACACGTCACGGGACACGTGTCAGACCGGAGTGACACGTGGCGACATGTGGCAAGCCTACGATGACTCACCTAGGCTAGTGCACCTTCGCGATACGCGAAGCAGCTTCGCGATACGCGAAGATGCACGGATTCAGGATATAAATAGGCAGCCATGGGATGAAGCACCCATCACATCGCACTCACATTACCTCGGTTTCCGTGCCATACCTCGACAATTCCGACGCTCTAGTTGTCTAGAAGTACGTGTAAGTAGGAGTGCTACCCACGCAAAGTTTAAGCATTTCATAAGACAAGCCATACAAGGTAGGGGTTTTGCCCAATTATTTTATTATATATGGCTTAGACCCTAGTCAAGGGTATAGTCTATACCTTGATCAAGTAAGTAAGTGAAATATAAGCTTTCATAAGATAAGATTATGATGAAATGTTACTCTTTATTTTTATAAAGATGTTATTTATGAAAGAAGAAACTTGATATATACGTTTTCTTCATGATGAAGAAACGTAGCATATAAATGTTTTGTAAAATAAAAATATCAAGGTAAAGGTTATGCAAATAGACTTAAGGTCTATAGCTAGATTGTAGATCTAGTTATTTATAGAATGTTATTCTCGTACTATAGGTCCGAGATAAAGATCAGACATCTGTTGGTGAGAAATCTTGAAATCAACAAAAGGTGAATACGTCAAAACCTTTTATAGTGTGAAATGTTTTATGACGTGAATACGTCTATGTACTGTATATTTTGAAAAGATATTTACTCTTTGAAACTATGGACTGTTATCCATATGTAAAAGAGTTATGGAAATATTTGCATGAGGGTTGGTTCAAATCCTCTAAAACGTTTTGATACAAGGTAGTATTAAACACTCAGGCTAAAATACACATGTGTCTGGATCCTTACATATATATACAGTAGTGGGCACACTACAGACATACTGACCATGAGGCAAGTGACTGTCTCTAGGGCGAGTGAAGTCCGATTATGTGGTTTGTGCGTATGTTTAGTTCCGATGAGATGAGATTGAGACCCACTGAGTCGTTGAACACTATTGGTGTTGTGTCATTACGAATTGTGAAAATGTTTTATTGAGTCAGCGTATTCACCAGCATATAGCTGACATATTTTGAAACTGTTTTCAGGTAACCAAGAGTAAGGAATAGTGATGAATATGCCAGTGAAGATAGAAGAACACTAGGCATAGTTTACAGCTGGTGGCTCAGCAAATTTTGTATTGAAGCATATATATATATTAAACTTGTTTTTAAACAAGTAATTTTGTAAACAAACAAGGGTATTTAATTCCCTTTGTTATGAAATTAAATATTTTAAATTAACATTTTCCGTTGCAAACTTTGATAAATTGACAAAAGTGGTACCAACTGTGAGTCACACGCCTAGGCCCAAAGACGGGGTGTAACATTAGATATCATAAACTATTATATAATAATGATTATATCACAAATGTCCTAAACACTTCAATTGCACTTTTAACAATTTTCCATTTTGTTTCACTGCTGCCACAATTATGCAGACAACGTTTCAGGAGCTTTTATGGGCTCATTTTCAGATATTTAATATTAAGGTTTTATCTTAAGAAGCGTGATTAAAGTTTGGTTGGACGGCGTTTGTTGCCTGGGCTCGACTCGTGTCATTGACAAATTTCTGATTTAATAAAAATATATGATTTACCAGTTCAACAGGTGGTTCACCGGTTCTGGTCCGACTGCAAACCGTCAAACACAACCGGATTATTAGAAAATGGACTAAACTATATGAACCTGACCAGGAAATCTAGCGGGTCTCGTCACCGGTTGGTTCGGTTCGAGTTTCAAAACATTGGACTCTAGTGAACATACTATTCAAGGGCCCCGTCCACGTCCAAAAGCATAACGCCACGTTGTTGTCGGAAGCATATTTTGTTATATTATTATTATATTATAGTAGTATATTTAAATCCATGTTTTACATTATATGTATTATTATTATTTAAACAAGGCCACTCATCAATAACTTGTATAAATAGTATATACAAAGTTCTAGCATGCTAAAAAGAAGTGTGGTTTACTTTAGACCAGTAATTTAGCCGTGCGTTGCGCGGTAAAATCGGTCAGTAAAACTCGGCGTTGTAGTGGCAAATCAACGCGAATTCAGTCAATAGTAGCTACGTCCGCTACGGTACTGGAAGTAAAACAAAATGAAAACAAAAAAATAAAAATAAAAATTGAGGTTGGCAAATAGGGTGGAGTCGGTTGGTCCCGGACGACGGCAGCGAGTCACCGCGAATTTAGTCAATATTAGCTACGTTTGTTATGGTACTGGAACTTAATTAAAATGAAAACAGAAAATAAAAATAAAAATTGAGGTGAGCCAATGGGGTGACTTTGGTCGGTCCCAGACGTTGAGGCAGTGGCTTTACGACACTCATATAACATATTATAATTTTCTTTTGTTAACATATTTAAAACAATGTTTATTCGGTCGGTAGACCCCGGGCGTTGGTAAAACCCAATCATTGCAACGGCGAGTTGACTCGTATTCGGGCGTTCCGGTGGTGAGTCGGTAAAAATGAGGCGCTGGTAAAATCCGGGCTTCCCGACGGAGGGTCAACGTGCAATGGGGTGACATCGCGGTCGGTCCCAGACGCTGAGGCAGTGACTCTAGGACAATCGTATAACATATTACAATTTTTTTTTGTTATCACAGTTAAGACAATGTTTATTTGGTCAGTAACCCGAGCGTTGGTAAAACATGATCATCGAAACATCGAGTCGACTGGTATTCGGGGGTTTGTGGTGATTAGTCGTTAAAACCGGGGCGTTGGTAAAAATCTGAGCTTTTCGGAGGTGGGTCAACGCAAATTTCATAGATTTCGTTTACATTTGTTACGGTATCATAACTAAAATAAACTTTTGCAAAACCCGGACGTTGGTAAAACCTGAGCGTTGTCTGTACTGGATGTTGCGCGGTGAGTCGGTAAAACCCGAGCATTGTTAGGCACGGACGAGGTGGTGGTAAATCAACACGATTTCTGTAAAACAAAAAACATAATATCTGTTACGAATCTAGAAAAAAAAAAGAAAAACATTTAATCAATAAAAAAAATTAAAAACAAAATTTTGGACCATTAAGATGGTGCCACTTGGCCCAATTAGGGCCTTACGACACCAGCTAAAACACAATTTCTTCAAATTAATATATTTTAAAAAAACAAAAAAATGTAACTGCACTCCTACAACTTATTGTATAAAAATTTAGTTAATCTAAAACAACGTTTTTTCAGTTGGAAAAACTTAAGCGTTGCGACAGTGACTTGACTTATATTATGTCGGTATCCGTTACGTTTTACGGTACTATAACTAAAAACAGAATATACGTTCGTGAAATTAACAAATAAAATGACTATTAGCATATGCATATAAAAGAAGTTAGAGTATATAAGGCGGTGTTTATTCGGTGGGTAAAACCTGACGTTGATAAAACCTAAGTGTTAATTAGGGTGTTGTCGGTGAAGGCTGGGCGTTGGTAAAACTTGAGCTTTTGAAACATGGATGTTGGTTAAATACCGAGCGTTAGACGGCAAGCATACGCAAATATGGTTAGTATCTATTACGTTCGTTGGGTATAAGTATAACTTAAAACCAAAAATAAAAACAAACTACATTGAAATGCAAAACAAAAAAAACAATAAAATATTCAAAAATAATCTTGTGACACCGATAAAAAAAACTATATTGAAATGAAAATAAAAAAAATTAAAATAGTAAAAAATAATCTTGTGCCGCCAACAAGTGAATTTTACTTCTATATAGATAATTGATCAAACAACGAAAGTATAAATCCTTCCTCCATCTTAACACAATAGCTTATCAACAGTACCCCTGCCGCACAATAGCTTATCAACAGTACCCCTGCCGGAGCCAGCTTACTTCCTCCGCCTTCGAAGAATCGGTCAGCCGGTTTTTCTGTTATTTCAATTTCACCCGAAAGTAGCCCCTCATCACGCCCTGTTTCACTTCTATGTTAGTTTTCGATGAATTTGTTTTTTGATTTTATAAATTTTCAATTTTACAATTGTAGCACACTTGCTTTGTATTCTCTTTTGCATTTAATGTTACTTTTAGATTACATTTTTTTAATAGCCTTATAGATTACATGGGATTTTGTTTATGCATAGTAAACTTTTCTTTTCTTTTCTTTTCTTTTTTTCCTTTAACCTTTTTCCAAAAAATTGTCTTTAGAAGGTTGACCAGTGAGGGAACCAGAGTTTAGTGACCGGAGGGTCACACATAAAAAATGTGTATTCCCTACAAATACCTTTTTTTGAAACCACTCACTCACTCACAGGGTAAATTTATTATTAAATCTACACATATTTTCATCATAGAAATAAAACACATAAACACAAAATTCTTAGAGCATTCTCATCTAACCCTTTATTTTGTGTGAGGGATGTTTTTATAATTTAGAGAGTGATTCAGTGTGTTGTGAGTGGAAAGTTTTTATATTTTAGAAAAAATAGTGATTTTTCTGTATATTTGAAAAGTTACTGTTTATCTCCTATAATTTTTTAATATATTTTAAGAGTGGTTGTGAGTGAAGAAAAAAGAAAAGATAATGATAAAAGATATAAAAAATATTATTTAATTGAAATACAGAGAGAAAATGTAGTTAGTTTTAGTGTAATTTTTTATTTAGAGATAAGAAGTAGGATAAGAATGCTCTTATATGTTATGATTACCAATTATAACCGG
This sequence comes from Bidens hawaiensis, assembly GCF_021521415.1. Classification (NCBI taxonomy): domain Eukaryota; kingdom Viridiplantae; phylum Streptophyta; class Magnoliopsida; order Asterales; family Asteraceae; genus Bidens; species Bidens hawaiensis. The sequence goes on along the minus strand of NW_027499714.1, from coordinate 6,056 downwards.
TCAATGAAGTACAAATACAAGAACGGGTGAACATGTTATTTTTATGACAAAAAAAAATTATATATAATAATAATATGAAACTATTAAGTCAAAATCAAGCACGTAAAAAGTAAATAAAAAGAATAAAATTCACCTTGACTAAGGCTGAGGGGTGTGGAGCGCTAGAGGGGGCGCGTGAGCCCATCCTCTCGCGCCCCGGGGCGCGAGCACCACACCACTGAGGCGCGAGAGGGGCGCGAGAGGGGCGCGAGCGCGGAAAAAGAGGCAGGCGCAAGGCCAAGTAGCGGCTGGGAATGGGCGTAAAGTGGGCTTCGGAATGCGTGCATGACCGTTGGGGCTTTATAAATTGAGCCGTTGGCTCTTTAAGTTTATTAAAAAAAAAAAAAAAATTCTCTATATAAACCAATATCAACCCAATATCACATACCACACCCAAAATCACATAAAATACTTACCACAACCTCAAAAAAACCCAAAATCACCCCATCTTCCAAACCTTTTTTAAAAACATGGCTGGAAATTGGTACCCAAACCTAGATTCAGATTACAGTTACGACGATTTATGGTCGGCACCGGACCAACCGATGTTTTATTCGGGGTCGCAACAATCATCCGGCTTTCAACCATCCAACATACAACCGTCTCCTAACTTTGTTGTTCCGGAGACACAAGAACCAGAAGGTGAAGCTGCGGGACAAAGAAGACGCGTCCACCGGAAAAAACAAGTTGCAACGGACGGGTCGGGTTCGGCTTCGACTGGAAGGACGAAACGGAAAACCACTCCGTGGTCATCGGATGAGAAGGAAGCCCTGTGTCGGGCTTGGATAGTCATTTTTGAGGATCGGCGTTGCGGTAATTGTTTTAACGTTTTTAAAAATGATTTTAAAAAAAAGTTAAATAAAAAAGTTAAATGACTTACAAATTTATTTATGCATTTTGCAGCGGACTACCAAAAGAGCAAGGTCTTTTGGACAAAGGTTAGGGAGACGTTCTATTCGCTCGTTGGGAGTACAGAGCGGAACGCCGATATGATTTCGGGTCGGTGGACCGAAATCAGAAAATTTGTCGGCTTGTTTACTAATCTGTTCAACAGGAACGCCGGTCGTATGAGACCAAGTGGCAGTGACGATTTGGCGGTTTATAATTTCACTGTCGAAGAGTGGAAGCAGGAGTGCCTGCGGAGGTATGGGACGGTGAAGACGTGGGACGGTGTAAAGGTGTGGGAGAGGTTGAGAAGGTGTTCTAAGTGGGTTGAGCTGGTGGTGCCGGACCTTGATGCGGAAGTAGGGCCGAAACGGACTAAAACTAGTTCGTCTGGAGCGTATAGCACTTCCGCCGGGTCGGATTGCCGGGTTGGATTCGACCTAAACGTTGCGGGGGAGGAAACGTCTTCACCGCCGAGGAGGCGGCCATTGGGAAGGGACGCCAGGGGGAAAAAACCGGCTGAGGGGGAAGCCTTAAACATCAACGATCTTGTTGAATCCCTCAATAAATTCAACAAAACCATGGAGGTGGTCTCTAATGACAAAAAGGAAAAAAAAAGAATGAGAGATTTGGACTTCCTTACAAGAGACTTCAGTAACCTAAATCCGGTCGACCAAATGCTGATGGAAAAACAAAAGGAACGTATCCGGAAGAGGTTGATCGAAGAAGACCAAGCCGAAGAATAAGAATAATGTTTTTTTTTAGTACTTTAATTTTTTTTTAGATATTAATGTGTTTTTTTAATTAATGTGTGTTTTTTTAAATAATTTATGAGTTTTTTTAATAATACGTTTTTTTAATACATTTATAAAAAAATAAAAAAAAAACCGCTCGCGCCCCCTCTCGCGCCCCTCCACACCATGTCCCGGGGCGCGAGCACCACAACCAACACCCATCTTATCAAGTTTCTCTCTCTGCCACACGTCACAATATTATTGGCTGGCGCCCCCACTCGCGCCCCCTCTTGCGCCCCCCACACCCCTCAGCCTAAATAAAAGGAAAAAAAATGCCTCTTGGTGAGTTATCTTGTCAAGAAAAAGACAAAACAGAAGAAAAAGAAGTTTGACTTTTTAGTTGGTTTCACATAAATAACCCTGTAATCTTCTTCTACCTGTTTCTTTTACACTATCCATACGTAGGTTATTCTTTAACTACTCTATGCACAAAAATGGCGTCAAACTAAAAAAAAAAAAAAAAAAGTTCGAAGATGTAAATTAGGGCATTCTTTGGAAACCCCTTAAAATGTTGGGGGCGTGAGGCAAGTGATAAAAAAAGTCCCTAAAATTACGTTCTTATTATGTGAATGCGATAGATAATTTGATAACTTACCAATATGGTTGCCTTTTAAAAACCCAAAACGAACCAAAACAAGAAAATTCTCATAAACAAGTTATTAAAATGATTTATATAAAACACAAATGAAACTTTATTTTTATAAAGAAAAAATAATATCTAACAAGAATTGAACACATGACTTTTAGTTCCATAGTCTAACACCATATTCATTCAACCAATGAGTTATTTTGAAGTTTTTTGTTTTAAAACAAAATTATATTTAAAATATAAATAATCTTTTTTAACAGCTATGGGGCATCTCGGGAGAGTGGACCTGGATCTGTCGCCCTTCTAGCCCTCTCTTTGGGTTGGACCTGATGTCAATTACTACTATTATAAGCATTTGGCCGGCTAGAGGGTCCGGTGACCGTCCAGACCCTCCTATAGCTCCGTCACTGAGGTTGACCACAAAGATTTTTTTATTAAAATAAATATATATAGTTTTACTTCTTATATCATCATCGCAAATATTTGTAGTTTGAAGTTTAGACACAAAGTTTTTATTATTTGAATATATTTTTTTTAAGTTAAAAACATGTGTGCTAAATTTTTTTTCACAGTGTTATGGTAAAAATTTTGTGATGAACCTACATCGATACCGGTAATCGTTTTTATGATTTTCAATTGATGCAAAACCTATCACAACTTTATTCGTCACAATGTTTTTTAGATCGATGTAAAACATGTGCTGAAATCATTAAACATATCAAGACTTTATTCGATTCTATGGTTATTTTCACCCACTTAACTATTAAAAAACCACTTGTGAGGTGAACTGAATTCAGTTACAAGCTACGGGTGCATTTTATAAAGGGTTCCTCACCTGTTGAAACGGTTTCCAGCTGGTATGGGACCCAGCAACTCATTTTGTTAAGAATTAACGGTAGATGAATTAGTTTTTTTTTTAACGATGTGGGACTCGGCCACCAAGGCTATGGGGTATACTCTAACACCCAACATAAATTAAAATGACATGACACTTTAAAGATGGATTAAGCTACTCCTCACTTGTGTTAAATTTTTTAAAAAGAGCAATGGATAATGCTTTTTACGGGGCTAAAGGCAAAAAACAATATATTAAATTAACAACTAAGAGCATTCTCGTCCCGTTCCCTATCCCTATATCCATTTATATAATATAATTATACTAAAATACACTACATTTCTTTCTCCTGTTCAATTAAAGAATATTTTTTATACATTTTTCATTACAGTTTTCTCTCTCCACCCTATAATTTACAAAAAAATCATTACCTTTTCCTCAAATTTACAAAAAAATCACTACCTTTTTTCTCTCCATCTTATAATTTACACTCACAACCACTCACAACTCCACACTATAATTTACAAACCCTCCTCACATAATTTTAGAGGATGGGTTGGGAATGCTTTAATAGGAGTGAGATAGAGTTAAATGAATTAAACCATTTTCTTTAGATGACATAAAGTGAATGAGAGAAAATGAGTGATATGATGATTATATGAAATTAAAAGAGGATAGAGTATATTCAATGATAAAGCTTTAAAAAAACAGATTAATCAACTTCAATCTGGACTCATTAGTAGCTGTGGACCCATGATGGCTTTACTCATTAAATACCTTTTTAAAGCTTCAATAATGCCACCAATAAATTCTTAACAAACTTTCAACACGTATCAGACTTTAAAGTTTAAACCAATGGGAAACTTTAAAGTTTAAACCAAATGTTTTCCCATTGCCTTATATCTATTCACATGTCCTGGACAATATTTGCATACAACTTTCAACTTATGATAGAAAGATTATGGTATATGGGTGGTATTTTTTAAATTTACTTTAAATTAAGAAACCTCGGTTTTATTGCTTAAACAACTCATCGGTTAACTACTTAATGTTGGAGTTTATTAATTTTCATTAGTTCATATTAGTTAGTTCGAGTTTATTATCAATTAGTTAGAATTATAGTTAGAGTTTGTTTATAAAATATAACTACTGGTTTGTAATCATATTTACAATTTGAATGAGAATCATGGTTTGAATTTTACATGGTATCAGAGCATCTTGCTCGTGTTGGGGATTTCAAAATAGCAACCTGGATTACTTAGAGAGTCGTGCGATAACTTTCAGATTAAAAGTTATTTTGGTGGTTCTCCAAAACACTTTAATCGGATAAAACTCTAAATTTAAACAAAAATTTCGTATGGAATTTTTGTGAGGAAGATGAATCAGAACGTCTGTCGATCAATCCAATAACGTATATATCACCAGAGCAGTTGTATTCAAGATAACTGCTTCAAGCAGTTATCTATTCAAAATTTAAAATTTATTAATAAATAACTTCAAATAATACTTATGATTATGTGTAACATAATCATAAAATTCATTTTTCTAATGAATTTTTAATTAAGCGTTATTAACGAAAATAAAATTTTTCTAAGTTAACCTGGCAGCATAACCCCAGCCAGGGGCGCTGCCCCTTGGACCCTGCTAGGGGCTGCCGCCCCTAGAACCCCGCAACCGGGGGCGCTGCCCCCGGACCCCTGTTCGTTTGGGGCTTCGTCCCTAACATCACAGTAAACTAAAGCAAGTGTGTACTCCACACATCCCCGACCTTGCTTAATGTTTATTATGATTAAATTGATCAACCAGTTAATCCAATTACACTAAAATACTAACAGCTCAATCTTATTCCGCATCATCTTCGATTCATCGTCTTCGTCGTTTGATCTCGGTTCTCATTCCATTTGATCTCATTTCTTTTTTATCATCTAATCATCTTCATTTGATCTCATCTTTTGTGATCATCTTATCATTTTCTTCTCGATTCATTGAATCAATGCCACTTCATTCATTCCGATTTTGGTTTGAATGTCAAAATCACCTTCATCAACAAAATCGATTCCGATTTCGTTGATTCATTTTTCATTTTCATCATCGTTTTCTCTAGATTTAACGTTTCAAATTTGGAGATTTTGGTCTTTCTATTAAGTTCGCTGAATCGAATTCACTTCATTGGATCCTTTTCTGATCGAATTTTCATTTTATTCATCATCGAAATCTGGTGATTTCGTTGATTCATCTTTCATCTTCATTATTCAATCGATTGAGTTCGTGTTCTTCGGATTGAATTTCGATCGATTCGGATGTTAATCGGTTGTTGTTTGATGTCTACGATTGTTTAGAATTGACGTATGAGTGTATTCGAGTTCAAATCTGAGTTCGATTTGAAGATTTTGTTGAAATTGCATTTTTTCGGCGAGATTTCCAGTAAAAATGGTTTTCCGCCGATAGAAACCGCTATTCCGGCATCGTAACTGAATTTTTCGATGCTCTCGTTTTTTCGGAAGCCACTGTTACAATATTTTCCGATGTGGTCTATAAATTTGATCATGAAAGCTTGATTGAGTCCATGTGCTAATCAAATCTGAGTTCGATTCGTAGATTCCGGCCATTTCACGTTTTTTCGGCAAGGTTCTCCGTTAGTAGTTGTTTTTCCAGCGAATCAAATGATTGACTAAGCGGGATTACCAGTGCAAGTGATGGGGGATACAATAACATAAACAGAAAACCACATTTCGAGGATTCAAGCACGAGCAAGAGAACAAAGCTAAAAGATGCTGATAAAGGAAGTAATTCTTTCAGTTTAAAGAGAAAGCTAGAAGATGCAAGTTCTTTTGTTAAGAAATTGAAAGTGGATGAACCAGTTTCACTCTGGATCGCTTCTACCTACACTTTTATTAGTGTTCATTAGTTCATA